>NC_064858.1:67073158-67373158 GCF_024139225.1 Suncus etruscus
TGTGGTCCAAATATAAAATAGAAAGAAGTTGTCACCAGAAAGAAGGATGTTGCAAAAGACAAGGGTGTCTGCTGAATACTGAGTGTTCCAGCCTGAAACTAAGCCTGCTACCTCAGAGGTTCCATAAATACCCCTTCAATAAAGGCAAGTTCCCTTTTCTAGAATGCAGATTCCTTTCTGTATTCCAGGAAGATTTCATTTCACCAGTAGAACTACAATTGAAATTTAAAAAGAATTATAAGGTTTCCTAAGAGGAGAAAAGCAGACTATGTGGTAGAACCTAGATTCACAACAAATTTTGCCCCTGGACATATGTTCAATTGATGTAAGAAGCAAAATTTCAGTTGCATTATAGTTCAACTCATAAACCCACATGCTGATTATTCAGGATATGGTTTACAAAGCAATTTACCTTCCATATTCTATTTTGACTTGAAAACAAATAACTGGGATTACAGCATAGCAAGAACAAGATAGATTTGTAAAGGCAATGCTAATACTGTTGCCAATAGACCACCCTGTTTGCCTTTAAGTTTTTCAGTCAATCTTTATAGATTCCTATCTAGAATCTTCTATCCACACAAAGATAAATGCCCATGTACTGTAACCTTATCCATAACCCCACTATTCCTAACAGAGGGCAATTTCAGCCATTATTTAACTCACTTGACTCATTTGACATTCTGTTCAGTGATAGAAAATGTGTCTCTCTAGCTCTTCAGTAGCATAAAGTTCATGAACAATTTCAAAATAACAGTGGTCTAAATAATATGGCATTCTATCCCCACATATATGTAATTCAATGCTGGAAATGGCAGTTACTTAATAAAATCGAACCCAGCTCATTGATATTTTGTCATGCTACACTCAGTATTCAACACCCTATATCATTACATCATTTGAGCTAACTTGGTCTGACCATCTCACCTCTGTGTCAATCACCAGGAAGTAATAAAATTATATCTATTAAGTTATAGCCTTTCATCATAGCCCCACATGTTCACACTCAGAGAGGAGTTAGAGAATGGTAGTTGGTACAGGACAGAAATGTGGCTTCCTCAAATATTCAATATACCTTTGGTATTTTTAGAACACTAGCTCTTATAATATTTATACATTAAGCCACAAAACAAGCATGATTTTAAGCACTTTTTGATGTAAAATGTTTAGAAAAAGGGCTTCAAGAGGATCATTTTACTAATTTTTTCTTCCACATTAAAATAGCTAATATTAACATAAAATTAATATAGCAAGCTATAATGCCTTGTCACAGTGACCTAATAATCTCTCCACTTATAAAGCCTGGAGCAGTGGTACAGCGGAAGGGCATTTGCCTTGCATGTTGGCTGAACTAGGACCTAGTGGTTCGATCCCCAGCCTCCCATATGATCCCCTAAGCCAGGAGCAATTTCTGAGTGCATAGCCAGGAGTAACCCCTGAGCGTCACAAAAAAAAAAAATCTCTTCACTTATAGATAAAAGATTTTCAATTATTTATGTTTCCCTATTAGACCAGAATGCTCCAAATGATACAGAGCAAGATGTTTTCTTATTCTTAAATAAAACTCATGATAATGTATTCAAATTTAAAGCATTATAAAAGAAAAACGGAGTGGGGGGCGGTCAGGGTAAGGGGGTGGAGCAATAGCACAGCGGTAGGTAATTTGCCTTGCATGCTGTGTATCCTGGACAGACCTTGGTTCGAACCCTGGTGTCCCTAATGGTCCCCCAATCTAGGAGCAATTTCTGTGCGCATAACCAGAAGTAACCCCTTAGCATCACAGGGTATGAACCAAAAGAAAAAGAAAAAAGGAAAAAAAAAGAAAAGAAAAACAAATTCTACAATGTTTACAGAATTTAAAGGAAAAACTAGCCACCCTTGTGCATTAGTTTTGAATGCAGATGTCTACTATTCATTAAGTTACTAAACTTTGAAAAGGCAACAACATATCTAACATCCTAATAAAAATCACCAGAAATTGAGGCCAGAGAGATAGCATGGAGGTAGGGCATTTGCCTTGCATGCAGAAGGACGGTGGTTCGAATTCCAGCATCCCATATGGTCCCCTGAGCCTGCCAGGAGCGATTTCTAAACTTAGAGCCATGAGTAACCCCTGAGCACTGCTGGGTGTGACCCAAAAACAACAACAACAATAAATCACCAGAAATTCCCTCATAAATGAAGAGTAGAGGAAAGCCACAAGGAGGAAACCACAAGGCACAAATCAATTTCTGCATCACATCTCCATTTCTTCATGACATGAACAGTCTACCATTGGTAAATTTTGGATTTTTTTATGCTTTGGAACTTTGCTAAGGCCTTACTCCTGTCTCTATCTTCAGGAATCACTCCTAGTGGTAGTGGGGGACCACATGTGATGCCAGAGATCATCAAATTCAAACTGACCATGAGTATGGGAAGTGCCTTTTCCCATGTACTCTTGTATAGACAGTTTTCTGACATAAAAAATTTCCATGTGTTTACTGGAAAACATAGAGGCTTTTTCCTGGGCATACTCATTCAAGGATCCATGGTAATTTCTGCCATTTGTCCTTTAGAAACTTTGCAAATGAACAGAGGAAAAATATCTACTTAGATACTATATCAAGTGACATACCATTGTGTTTAGCTTGGAATGATTAGAAATCTCTGAGAGGTAAAGATAAAAGTGCAAAGCAACTCAATCTCTACTAGTAAATGATAATTTGGAAAGTTGAGACCGAATTCAAAGCTTTCTTTCCACACCAATGGACTTTCTTCCGTCCTCCCTACATATATTTATTATTCCACATCATTGCCTAAAAAGCTTTCTTTTCAATGGGATCCTTTGAAGAACATCATCAGGGGAATTGTCTCCCTTTGGGCACTGCTATTTAGGCATTAGCAAGGTAAAATATTCTCCCCTTTAAAGGGCATCTGGAAAAGTTCGATAGAGAGTTTGTAGCACACTATCAGTGAGTCAATCTGCCTCAGATTTCTTTACAAACAATCCAGATTGGAGTTGGAGCATTTGGGGAATTGAATCCTTAAGTTATGACTATTTATCTGTACATAGTTCCAACTATTTGCAGTATTTATATAAACACAACCCAGAAATAAGTTTATTTGGGTTGCTGATAGAGGCATCTACTTCCTGCACCTTTCATGGGGTAAAGAGAGCTGCTTGCCATGTTAAATAGGTATATTAATACTCTTTTTAAACATTTCTCAAAGAGAGGTGACTTGAAAGCAAGTAACAGAACTGTATAGTCTCTATGGTTGCTGTGATTGCAACTTCAATTTCATTTCTAAAACATTTCAAATTTAATAATAAATTTTCTCCTGGTAGCATCATTTCAGACACTGCCCAAAAAGGTGTTAGTTCAGCTGATCAAATATAGAAATAATAAAAATATTAGAAAACTATTTCCTCTGATGGGCATTTTTATTTTGCTTTTGATTGGGGGGAGGGTGGTTTGCACACATCTGGCCATGCTCAGAGTTTACTCCTGGCTCTGTATTTAGGGATCACTCCTGACAGGGCTCAGGGGACCATATGGAGTGTCAGAGAGTGAACCCAGGCGGCCACGTTTAAGGCAAGCACCCTACCCCACTATACTACCGCACCAGCCTCA
The DNA here is from genome assembly GCF_024139225.1 of Suncus etruscus. Classification (NCBI taxonomy): domain Eukaryota; kingdom Metazoa; phylum Chordata; class Mammalia; order Eulipotyphla; family Soricidae; genus Suncus; species Suncus etruscus. The sequence goes on from NC_064858.1 coordinate 67,076,773, forward strand.
TCTGACTCATCATCAGATGCTTAATTTATATCAGTTAAGATGACTTAAACCAGTGTTTTTCAACCACTGTGCAGTGGCATACTAGTGTACCAGGAGATATTTATTGTCTGGTGTGCCATGGAAAAAATTCCAATTTCATCTGTACCATGCAGCTTCGGCATGATTGGTCTACTTGTGAGCCAAAGCACATGTTACAGACTATAAAAACTAAAGACAGAGAGAGACTGAGAGCTGATGAAGAGCTACGTGTGTATCTTTCTTCAATTTCTGCAAGAATATCAGTTTTGTATTCAATCAAACAGGCTCAGGTTTCGCACTGAGTAAGTAAACAGAAAAATGAACAATTATAAAATACTTTATTATTTCATAATAAAAGAATTATAAACTCATTTCTTTGTGTTTATTTGATTCCTATTCAAGAAAATTACTTTATATATAGTCAATATAGGCACAGAGTTAAATTTTTTTAACATTTTCTTTTTTTGGGGGGGCCACACTCAGTGACACTTAGAGGTTACTGACTATGCGCTCAGAAATCGCCCCTGGCTTAGGGACGATATGGGATGCCAGGGGATCTAACCGTGGTCCATTATACCTTAAGCCCTGCATCACTGCTCCAGCTCCTTAACATTTTCTTTCTTTCTTTTTTTTTTTTATGGTTTTTGGGTCACACCCAGCAGTGCTCAGGGATTATTCCTGGCTCCATGCTCAGAAATTGCTCCTGGCAGGCACAGGGGACCATATGGGACCTCGGGATTTGAACTGATGACCTTCTGCATGAAAGGCAAATGCCTTACCTCCATGCTATCTCTCCGGCCCCTCCCTTAACATTTTCTAATGGTGGTGTGCCCCATGATTTTTTTTTTTCATGAAAAGTGTGCCTTTGCACAATAAGGTTGAAAAACACTGTTTAAACTATGAATGTATTCAAAGACAAACAAGCTATCTGTTGAGTTATAAATAAAAAAAAAAATAAAGACTTCTAAATCTCTAGTATATCTGGAAAGCTGTATAAAAGGGACATGAAGTAAAGTTAGAAATCATTTTAGCTCGGATTAGACAGAACCAACCACTATTCCATTTTCTTTTACTTCTATTTTCAACTATCTTTGATATTGTTCACAATACATTAAATATAGCAAACAACTGCTCCCAAGACATAAATGAGAGGGCTAACTACACACTTCATTTGCAGGAGGCTAAAATTTGATCCCCAATACTACATGTTCCCCCCCCCCCCCCAGGGTAGCAATCCCAACTGGGAAGGAGTATCTGAGCACCAGTGGATGTGGCCTATAAAACAAAGAAAAATACCAGTGGCAGTGCTGGCTGGCATGTTCCAGAAATATTAAAATGTTAGTAGAAATACAGCAATTGTGGACCTAAATATTTATCACAGGACTCAAGGCCAGAACAAGAACAGATTCACCTTTTCTGAAAAGGCTGCGGTGTGAAAACATAATGGAATCAAGATTTTTAAATGGAAAGATAATTTTACTATTAGGTTCCAGTTGTTCTAGCCACTGGATATGAATGGAAGGGATGGTAAGAGAACACAATGGCTTAACAGAACACAAATTATACTGCCAAAATCAAAGAGTAGTAAATAAAAAATGTCAAACCTAATGAATTTGTTATGATACATGCAGTATAATGGGACTTTACTGCTACTGGAATATAATTAAAATAACCTCAAAAGAAAAGAAATTCTGTACTTTAGCCATGGAACAAACTAGTTAAAAATTAGTTAATTGCCCTCATAACTGCTGATAATTTTAAAAATGAGGCAATTATGGGATTACCAAGAATGCCAAAATGTGAACCTAAAATAATATTGAAATATAGCCCAAAGTATATTTAAAATGAAGTTTTGATCTTCATTAAAAAAATTTGGCACCATTTATTAAGCTTCTATGTTCTATTACTAATATCCTAAGGTTCCAAAACAGAAACGAAAAGCGTTACACCAGGTGAGCAAGGCCCAGGGGTAGAAGTCAGAGAGAGAAGTTCATTTCAGAGACAAACCACAGACATAAACACAAAGTCCTAATACAGGACAGCACATAACAGACTTCCTCCAATGCAAGATGTTCATCAGCTCTTTTGATAGCTCTACTTGAATTGCCTTTTTTCTGGGTGCTTTACGTATGTTATTGAATAACAGTATATTAAACTATATTATGAATTAAATATTATGTTATTATATTATTTATATACATTATATATTATTATATTAGACTATATTCAGTTTAACTTTCCCCTCAAAGGACAGATCTGTACTTTTGCCATTTAACAACAGAAAAATTAACCTTATAGTGGACGTTCTCCAAGCATGACAACTATATGTTTATTTGATTTATTAATGGCAAGGCCCAAGGATTTAGCTAGACACACTATACTTCCCTAGGCCAGGATATTAGTGGCAAAGAAAATATTTTAATGAAATAATTTAGATAGAAATTCTTTAATAAAGGTACAAGGTATCTTGACAATGATGCTAAGGAGAAAGCAATTGATCCTCAACTAATGTCCCTGGGGTAAGCTTTTGCCATCTGTACACTGAGTTACTGTAGAAGGAACATGTTTTTAAAACCTGTTTCATATCTATATAAGCTTCAAATATTTATTCCACTATACACTCAGCTTCAACTTTAAATATATAAACACCTATACAAGTTCAGCAATAAAATGACCTTTGCATTGCTTCTCTGACAAAGATGATACAGTGTCTGAAAATCACAATGTTCCAAAGCTCCTGTCACTCCAATTGTCCTCTCTTCTGGATTCTTTTTGTGCTATTTTGTTTTTGTTTTTGTTTTTTGTTTTTTGTTTTTGTTTTTTTTTGATTACTGATGTTTGACCCACATGTAACTGTGCTCAGAGCTTACTCCTGATTGGTCAGGTATCACTCTTGGTGGTGCTCATGGTATCATATCTGGCACCAGGAATCAAACCCAAGGCACATAAAGTGCCTAGCTCCACTATACTATTACTTTTACTATACTATTACTCAAGCCTCTCTTCCAGCTCCAAGTATAACCTCTAAACAATACCTTCTTTAAAAAATAGCCATTTTCAAGTAGATGTCATTTTCAGAAAGAAATAAGATGAAGTAAAAGTGATAACTATCTGGAAACTGCCAATAAAAAAAAAAGTGGCTGAAAGTGGACTTCTACCCATAACCCTAAGTTCTTCAAAGTGGAGAGCTGGTATACACACTGTATATTTACTCCTCTTCTTAAATCCAAATGATCACAATAACTGATGACATTAAAAAAAACCATCAAAAGAGAACTTAACTTTATTCAACAGCAGTAGCATTCAAATCATAAAGAGTTTTAGTCCTGTGAAACACATTTACCAGATATAAAACCTATTGGTATAGCACAAGATGTACATTCATAAGACTACTGATTCCAAATCCAACAACACAAACAAAACAAAAAACAACTATGGGGTGACCAGAGCAATAGCACAGTGGAGAGGGTGTTTGCCTTGCATATAGCTTCCCATACGGTCCTTTGAGCCTGCCAGGAGTAATTTCTGAATGTAGAGACAGGTGTAACCCCAGAGCACCACAGGATAGTGCCCCAAAAAATCAAAAATAAAATAAAATAAAATAGACCATGGCATTGGCCTCATTATTTATTATTTAGCAGCCTTCAAAGAAATTATCTTTTGGGGGGCTTCCACCTTTTTCATAAAACCTTGGGACACAAATTACTTTGTTTTACCTCATATGTCTGAATTTTTTTATAAAATTAAGGAGGGGGTGACAATGGGAGCAAGAGCCAAATGGTCTCAAGGCCATTGGTGGAGATAAAAGAAAGGACAGAACTAACTATTCAAGCCAAAGTCAAAAATAGAATCAAGAGATCCAGACTATAACAACCTAAGCTTACAATGGGCCTGTTATACTGGCAGACCAGAGGGCAAAGGGTGGTTGTATAGTTCTTCAAATTCACTCTGGGAATATTGTAGAAATTAGCCTGGATTCACTGTATGTCTGAAATCCAACTATGAAGGATTTTGTAAATCACATGGTTTCAATAAAATAATATTTAAAAAATATAAAGAAAAATAGAATAATTTTTTAAGGTCAGTGAGCTAGCTCAGAGAGCAGGATTGTGTTCGTTGCATGCTCAAGACCCCAGGTTCCATTTTTGACATAAGACTGTCTCAAGGTAGATTAAGACCACTGAACCCCTGATAGACTTAAGCACCTTTCAGGTCCACACAGCCCAGCTGAGTAGCATGAGAGCTGATCCCGAGTTCCTTGAGAACTGCTTCTAGGGCACCTCCCACCAAATAAGCATCTATCCTATGATATTTTGTCCCTTTTTACCATCATCTTTCTTATTATGTAACATGCTCTGTTAACTCTATGTATGTGGGCATAATGAACAGGAAAATCATTGCACAAATGGAAAGTATTTTTAGATGTTCAACAAGAACAATTAAGCCCCCAAACAATTTTGTTTCATAGATATTTTGTATGTTAAGTCAATACATGTATGTGTAATTATGTAAATACATGCCACTAGCACCTCCAAATATTCTGGTATTAATATCCGAGCTTTGGCGAGCCTCACCTTAGGGACAATTCACACAATTTGACTGTGCCCAAGAGAAATATGTTTGACCATTTTCTAAATTCAAGCTATTAGTATTTAGGTAAATGTTACAATGTTCCAAATGAGAACATAAAATGACTTAATTGTGTGACCTACACAAATACAAATAAAGCATGCTTTAACCAGGCAGCTCGAAATCCAAACTAGTTCTTATCTGTGTATGTACTATTTTTTAATTATTCACTGAGCCTTAAAAGTTCAGGAGAAACCAAATGCTAAAAAGTTATCACACTTCTTCCACAGAATAGCCAAAATTTTAAAATATAAGCCCACTGAAACATTAACTCTGACAACAAAGTATATAAAAACCAATACAGTCAAGTGTGATGCTGAATTTTAAGCTTATTGCATCCATTTCACACAGCCCAAGTCAATTTAAAATTGCTTTGGTATATAAAGTTAAACCATTTTCTTAAGGATGGAAAATAAATAATAATGAAATTCAAGGCCAGCAAAGCATTTCACAACTATTTGGTTCCAAAACTATCAGCCAAAATTGCTACCATCTTACCCAATCTCTGTCTGCCACCACAAAAGCTTTTCTCAGAATCACTGACGGCTGATATGAAAATGAACAGGGCAGAGGAAAGGCCGTGAGCCAGGAGGAAGACAAAATATCCTTATGACTTACAAATTAGGACAACTTCCTATGAACCAAGAATCAGTGCTATGCTTATTTTCAATAGATTAGTATGATCTAGGATCCAAAGTAGAGCCTTTTAGCCATTTACTACACAAACCATTCTGTGTGAAACAACCTTGCCAGCTACATCTTTACTTGGTTTACCAGTTCCTAATTGCACACCCATTGAAATGCAGTGCACAAGCATAACTAAATTTTATAGTCTAAGACATTACTTTTTCCTCAAGTTTCATTTGTCCTTTTTTTATCAGCTTTGCCAAAATTAAGTCTATCATTAATAGCTAAAATATAAAGTTTTTGATAAACTGATTAGCAAACTAATTTAAAACACTTACCAAATATTTAAATGTAGGTTTCAGATGACGGTAGTTTTATTAACAGCAAACAGCTATAAATTGCTATCCAAAAATCCTAACTGTTCTAAAATTTGTATATGGCCTACTAAATACATCTCATAAATTAAGTCCTGACAGCATGTTATTTCTACTTACTGAAAATATTACTGTACTCCTTAACATATAATTTTCTTTCTTTAAAAGATGAGAAGAAAAAAAACCTGAATTTATACATGCCAAGATTTACCAGCATATGGGCAGACATTCTGGAGCCCAATGTTGGCAACCTACAAAATAACATTTGCTCAGTTTCCAGATAAGGCAGCTCAGTTCCCCAACCCAATCTTTTTACATATTACACAGCAAAATTTTTCAGGGGTGACAACAACTATATAGACAGGGGACCCTGCAAACTGGGAAATAATGCCCATTTGTAATGGCAATAGCTCCTACTAAAGAGATTCCTTCATTCGATGAATATGTAAACACCAATAAATCTTGGCATTTGATGCAAAATTCACCAACTGTAATTACAAACACATGGGCCTATTACATAGCAATAGATACACTCCAAATCATTCGCTTACTGAAGATGTCTGTTTCTCCACAAGCTACTAGAAATAATGGCTAGCCACTCTGAAGGCAGTTGTTCCAAGTGCAAACACATTAATCAGAACCATGTAAATCCATAAAACATAGCAACATAGCGATTAGAGGTTAGAAAGTCTGTTAGAATGCCAGAGGAGGTGTGCAAAAGGATGAGAAGGGTTCAGGGGTCTGCAACCTTTAAGACATATAAAAAGCCACTTGGACTTGTTTCAGAAGGGGAAGAAAAAAACCCTGGGACTTGCAAAGCCATAGCAACATTTAAAACAAATATAGGCACTGCACACATTGTTTCTTATTGTAATGCTATAAACAGGACCATGCACTTAGCTTTAAATCTGAAGGAAAAAAGAACTTTCCACTTAACAATGTAAAATATATTTGTGCAAATTAATAGCCAATTAAAATATTTAATTTACCTGTTTAATGAGATTTTTGCCACACAGAGCATTGGGAGGTGGCGGAAGTGATACTGCTCCCTGTCCCCCCTGCTACGATGGGCCCTGATGTCAGAGCCTTAGCAAAGCTTCAAAAGAGCCACATTCAGCTCCAGAGCCGCAGATTGCTAACCCCTGGTTTAAATAAATGGTCTCAGAATGGCACCATAAATAGCTCTCATCTTTCCTCATGCAACTGGCTCTGGTTCTGAGATTACTAAACCACTAGTACCTTCACTAAAGAATATCAATGGGTTGCACATCTGTAAAAACCATATAAAGAGATAAAAATTTCTAGAGTAGGCATGAATGGAGGGTTCAAGACACTGTTCTAGTCACAAGCAGTTTTGCAGCACCCAGCAAATCCATCTCTACTAACCTCCATATTGTTCCAAGTGAACCAAGATATTGACTTTATTCCCACCAACTATTTTGTTCATAAAGGTAAAAATAGTGATGCTCAAGTTGAAAATGCTACAGTGTCTCTCTAATTCTAGCACATAAATACATAGCAGAAGACAAGCTCGAGGAAAGAGGAAACTGTCCATTTGAAAGAACACAAAAATGGGTGAAGCTGGGTCTGTTTCCACTAAAAAAGCCTCAGAGTATCATTGATTTTCAAAGACAAAGGATGACTATAATTATTTTAAACTTTATAAAAAGTAAGAAAATTTAGAATCTCAAGTTATTACAAAGTAATAAAAAAAAAAGCCCTATAGCATAAGGGGCTCTGGAGGGCAATAAGAAACAAAAACTAACAGGTTAAGAATTCATCTCTGCCCTCCAACAACTGATTTCATCAAAGTTCCTTGAATAAAAGGCAGAAGAAAGTCAATTTTTCTCAGTAAGGTAAGTGGCTCTTCAACTGTGGGTCCACAAAGGGCCTAGTAATCCCAGTTTTTCCAAAAATAAAGGCTGGAGATGACCCATTCCATAGGAAGATGGGGAGAAAGAAGACAGAGTCCATATCTAAACAAGGAATTTCACATCCTTGGTTTCCAATGCTTTGACAGCTTAAAACTCTCCCTCAACGGGTACAGAGACCCCAAATAACAAGCACGAAGTTGCTTGAGCAGCCCTAACTTGCTCACAGCCATTTAGTATTGTGCCTTTTCCTTTTTGTTTCCTATTTCTTCTTACTTGGACATTACTGTTACTGCTGAGTTTCCAAATGGAGTTGTGTTAAGGAGTAATCTCCCTTCACTGACCTTTCAGTTTCTGGAAGAAGCATGAGTTGAAAATGCTTTCTTTAAAAATATTTTTTCTTGGGGCTGGAGCAGTAGCACAAAGCAGTAAGGCTTCTGCCTTGCTGGCAGTAGCCTAGGACAGACGGTGGTTCAATCCCCCGGCGTCCCATATGGTCCCCCAAGCCAGGAACAATTTCTCAGTGCACAGTCAGGAGTAATCTCTGAGTGTCACTGAGTGTGGCCCCAAAAAACAAAATAAACAAACAAAAAAAATTTTTTTCCAGTGACCCAGCTCCTAGCTTGTGTAGATACCTAAAATCTCAGAAGTGATGTCAGAAGATTCAGTTATACCAATAAAAGACAGTAAGATAATTAGTGACTGAATTCAAAAGGAATAAGATGAAAAAGTACAACATGCAAGTGGCAATGAATAAGTTGTGTCATTTGATCTCAGTAAAAGAAATTAATAGTACAGACCAACCAAAAACAGAAGAAAAAAATTCTCACAAAGCACTAAGATGACCAAATCAGTGCCAGTAAGGCACATTTCTTCTATTTTTTTTCCTATTTTTTCTCTAAAATGAGCATGAGAACATGGAAAATATTTTATAACAAGTTTTTTTAAAATTACTTTTAAAAAGCTAACACAAAAGACCAGAATTAAAATAGGAAGTAAAAAAAATTATCTAAAACATTCCTGACTCAATATGTCATGACTGCCTATCAAAGAAAGAAAAAAGCACTTTTCTTAGAGTACAGAGCAATTCCAAAGCAGTATGGGATAACTGAGGGAGTGAAACCCACCTTTGCCACTGTCTATCTGTGATCCTTGCAAATGACATATCTGGCTGCTTTGGTTTCATTCCTGTATAATTCAGGTAACAACACATTGTGAGTGTCTAAATCAATGCAAGTTCACAGGGAAATAGCACATGGAAAGTGTACATAAATATAATAGCTGGCTCATAGGAAAATTTCAAGGATTTTCTTTATGCTAAGAAAAAAGGACACCAGGGCCCGGAGAGATAGCAAGCAGCCGATCCAGGACCAAAGGTGGTTGGTTTGAATCCCGTTGTCCCATATGGTCCCCGGTGCCTGCCAGGAGCTATTTCTGAGCAGACAGCCAGGAGTAACCCCTGAGCAACAACGGGTGTGGCCCAAAAACCCCCCCAAAAAAAAGAAAAGAAAAAAGAACACCAACTGTAATTACCATCAGCTAATAGGTATATTTTATACCTAGTATTCACTTGCTATCAACTAAGATTTCCCCCTTTAAAAAAAATTTCAGTCTGTGTGTACTATATCTGTGTGTACTATAACCAACACCAGTTGAGAGCAAAGATCCAGAAGAACATGTTTTTCTGACCTCAAACCAAAATATCAACAAAATATCAACATGAAGAACAATTTTATGAACTACTTACTTACTACCCATCCCCAAAATGAGATTCGTCAGTCATCATTTCAAGTTTTAAAATCTTATAAATCTCAGAGACAAGAATGTTCAAATAAATACTAAATAAAGTCCTCAAAATTGAATAACAAAAGGGAAACTTGGATTATACTGAATTAAGATGATATTTTAAAATAACTCTCCACTGACCGTCCTTCCAAATGAGAATGTCTTCCAAAATATTCTCAATGAATAAAGAGGAAAATAAGATAGTTTATACCTTCTTTATGATGTGATCTCTTACTTAAATCTACTTTGTAGGTTGTCTCCTGACTTTTCAACCACTGAAAAGTGATACGCTTAAATTCTAGATAATTACTATCTGACTTCTTGGAGTTCTTGGAGTTCTGTGGCTAGTCTATACCAACTTCTCCAACCTTCCACTGAGAAGTGTTTACTACCCAAGCCTGAGTGTTGCCAAGGGTCATAAAATCTCTCAATATTCTGCACATAAAGTATCAACTGATACCGCTACTCCAAGAAACACATTATGAGCTAGTCATAACACTCAATAATGGTAATCTGCTCTCAGAGCATCCAGTCTAACATGACAAGATTTGCAACAGAATATAAGACCAACACCTAAGTATCAGTCTTTGTCCAACTTTCCATTCAAGCTGGGGTTTCTTCATCCTTGAACAAATAATATGACTATCATCTCCCTCCCATTTGAGATTGATAGATGTGGAACTCGAAGAAAAGAGCCCTCTCTCTTCACTCCTCATCAGTAATGATAAATTTTTCATGCACACCAGGATGCTTTCATCAAAACCCCTAAAACTGAAAAGTGATTATTTCTGCACATTCAGTGCAGCTTGCAGGGTCTACAACCTATGTTCAACTTGAGGTAGATTAGAAGAGCTTCTCTCCTAGCAAAACCTTGAACCTGTGAGGTCATTAATTCTTAGATTACAAAAGGAACCAAGGAGATAGCTCAAACACTGGAATTTTTCTGTCACGTTCAATCAGGTCACCACATGGTCAAGGAGCAGCCTTGCTGGCCCCAAACAGGCACAACTGTGTTGCCAAGAACCAGCTCATGGCCAGAATGAGCACTGACCCACAGAACACCCCAAGAAGTAACCACAGCCCCATCCTCAGGAGCCATTTTTATTCCCCATGCTCACATTTAGTAATAATTATAGAGAATCAAAGATCCTTGAAACTTCTCCAGATTTCCTTCACAGAAAGAAGTCCTATTTCCAATATGGTGAACTATAAAAGTTATAGTTATCTTCAGTGTCAAACACCTCTTGCACCAAACTGTACCCTAAAAAAATCTGTGTTAGAAACATCAATCCTCCCTTTTAATTCTGTGACTGCCACCGCCCGTCATGAGCATCAGATGGTGAATTGAATCATGATCTAGCCATTCAGCAAGTACTTAATAAGCACCTACTATATTATAGCAATGAATAAACACAGGTCGTGGAAAAACATACCATCTTGATGTTTTTGTTCTAACCCATCCAAGATATTCCAGAGATTGGTTTTAATGCCAATGACTAGAACATGATGGATAACACCAAGGCTGCTTGTTAAATTCCACTTTGGTTTTTCTGAATGGATTTTATGGACAATAAAAATTGGGAATAAGAATTCTTAACGCCTTGGAAGCTAATTTTTCTCAAAGATGATCTCTCTATCTCCAGCTTAGTAAACCATCTCTTCTTGAAGGAGCAACATGGTATGAGAATTCACATTTGTATTTAAATCTTTCTTTCACAAATAATTTCAGGGGGGAACAGAATGTAAAAAAGTACAATGAAAGACTACTTCTTAAATCTGATTCCTTTGATTTTTCTTTTTTAAGTTAAACACAGATGCATAATTCATTAGAAGAGTCCTTTATAATGGCAGAAGTGGGAGAACTGGTGAACAATTTTCAGAATGTACAAAGGGAATAAAACCTGAGAGTTTTTCCAGAAGAAATACAGCAAGAGGAAAACAGCTACCACCAAGGAGCTGAGAAAAAAAATCACTATTGATGTGATAGGAACAAGAGCCTAGTCCTCAATTTATTAATATCTGAATTTACATCATAGGCATCACAAAAGCTTGTGTTTTTCATCACAAACATTAGACTAATACTCTGCTTGCCCTATTTACACTATGAATTCTGTGGGGGAAACAATCACAATATGGATGGCAATGCATTTGGAAAAAAGAAGATAATTGTAATCACTGGTCATACTTATCACTGTGGAACTCTTCAAACAGCATAAGGCACTGAAATTTTCATGAATGTTTTCATGAGAGCCAGCATCATTTTATCTCTCTTCCTGTCTTCTCTCACCAAAATAACTGGAAAAATTGGTTAAATGGTTTGCTAAATCAATCCATTATCCTCTTATGCCACTATTTTTAGAAATTATCTCACAGTCAGCTGTTGTAAGCAGTGAGTATTTTTTAGACAATAGGTCCTTTGCATAATGGTAGACATAGGCGCTATTCAGTAGGAAATCCAAATAAAGTCTGTCTTCATTTCTTAGTTTTAATCTTAATATTAAAAAACAACCAAATGATAATTTAATCTAAAAAGCAACAAAACAGAATATTTTCAATGCAATTAAACTATCATGAGGGAAAAGGCAAAGAGAAATGCTTTTGTTTTTGCTTTTTCATTTTAATTTCCCTGGTCCTTTTGCAAAATGTCATGTTTTCTGGTCTTTATGTTTTCTGGGGGTATCAAACTCCTCACCCACCTGACAGTCTGGTAAGCCTATTCAGAAAGCCATGTTCCCAGAAAGAACAGGAATGAAGGAGAAAGGAAAAGAGTTCCTCTGAAAATAACTTTTATTTAGCCAGAAACTGAATGAGAAAAAGAATTTAGCTGTTTCACTGGAAGGTAACATAGATTCAACCCCATGACTTATGTGTCCTTTTAAATTAAGGGCATACATTAAGGACTCCCTTTAAAAAAAAACTCTCATTAAATGTAATCGAATTTAAAGGCCATTATATCTGTTATTCTTCTCGATGAGCAATTAGCTTTATTCTTGTCTCCATTTCCTCATTTTACTACAGCTAAAACATAGTAGAGGTGAGAAGTCTTTAATTACCTGTGCTGAGTTTTCTAAACCCAAAACAACAAACAACCTCTTACTCACCAAGTCTTTTTTTAGCGGTGGAGAAGACAAGACAGAACTTAGCGCTTCTTATACTTTGTCTAAATTATAAGTAAAGATAAGACATTTCAAAACACAAATCAACAAGAAAACATGTCTCAGTACCACAATAAAGTAACCTTTCATAGGACCAGGTATCAATAGAAGGAAAAGCAGCCATAACACAAGCACTAAAAAAAATAGAAAGAAAATGCAATTTCAGTCTGTTGTGGGTATGTAAAATGATGCTGCCTATTGCATGTAGCTAATGCCCTTGACCAAGTTCATTCCTAGGCTAATTTAAACTTATATAAGTCAACATTGAATTTGCATTCTACTTGTATGAGAATGTTAACAAAAAGTTCATAAATTAAGAACTACATCAAATATAGGGTCAAAAAGGTAAAAAACACTTCTATGTTCACAAATGTAGCATAGTATCAGTGAAACTGTCCTTGATTTGGTCATAAATTGAATCGTATACTCAATGATGTGCTGTAAAAAAAACTGGAAACAATTAGCTAATTGGAAAAATCAGCTTACACAATTACTTATTTATCCCATTTATATAAATAGTTGAAAACTAGCAAATCTATGTGAAAATAAAGACTAATGGTTGCATAAAAATGAGGAATTATATAGAAGATGATAATAGAAAGATTTCACCTTTCTTTAATTGACAAAAACACTGACATCATCCATGAGTACAATAAAGCCCACTTTGGATCCTTCACCCCAGGCATAGACCCCTAGAAAAGGCTCCCATGCCTAAAGAGCAGAACTCCAGTGCTGGCCTGAACACTAAGCTTCCAACTGAATTGGAGAACACTCAGGTCCAGAGTCAAATAATACCCCCTCCCCCCCGCCAAAATAAATTCTAGTTATATATCTAAAAGAAATAAAACCAAATATATACGTGTGTGTATATGTATATATATATATAATTAAGAAACAAAGAACTACCTGTACTCTGTTATTCTTTGCAACACCATTCATAGTAACCAGCCTACATAAGTACCCCCATTGCCTTTCATCAATGAACAAAAATGTTATTAATGTATAAAAAGGAAATAATGTCTTTTCTAAAAACATGGAGAGAACTAGAGGCTATTTTGCTAAATGAATTCAATCAGAGAAAGACAAAACTGCTCTCAATCTAAAAAGGAGTCAAACTCAGATGCAAAGAATAGAAGGGTGGCCATGAGCACCAGGGAGTGGAGGAAATGAGAAGATACTAATCAAAAACCATAGTTACAGAAGCAGTCAGTATAGTGGGAGGAGCCTTTCCCAGCACACATCTTACCAGAATTCAATCCTCAGCACCACATAGCATCCCCAAAAGCTCCACCAGGAGTGATCCCCTGAGCGTAGTCAATAGTAAACCCTTAGTATCACCAGGTATGCCCCCCACATAAATAAAATGCAGTTAGGTAGAACAATAAGTCCAGACATCAAATGTACTTAATTGATGATTGTTTAATATACTGTTCTAAACAATGAAAAAATGCTACAGAAAGTTTCAGACTCTTATTAAGCACAAATAATACCAAACATGAGAAATTTATATATGATATTGATTACAGTTATTTCACTCAGTGAAATACCAGATCATTAGGCTATAAATACTTAATATATTTTCATTAAAATATATAATCCTGGGCCCATAGAGATAGCACAGCGGTGTTTGCCTTGCAAGCAGCCGATCCAGGACCTCAGGTGGTTGGTTCGAACACCTGTGTCCCATATGGTCCCCCGTGTCTGCCAGGAGCTATTTCTGAGCAGACAGTCAGGAGTAACCCCTGAGCACCGCTGGGTGTGGCCCAATAACAAAATATATATATATATATAAAAATAAATAAATAAATAAAATATAAATATATATATTTATACATATCCTTTAAAACTTTCAATTGTATATGTTAAACAGATGAACTGTACGAAACATGAATTATATTTTTATGTCTCAAAGCAATCAACAAAAAAAGGCAAGGAAGGCAATTTTAGAGATGAGATAACTTAGTTTGCATTCAAAATTGAAATTAATTTATTATTATAAAGATCTTTTCAATAGATATAAGTACTAATAATAAAAGTACCATGTATTTATCTTACACTATTCACTGGGGACTTAAAACACTCCATTTCCAAATCTCCCAGACATCATACCTTGATATTTCCAAACTTCCATGAAGAACTTGAAAGAATCCCTACCTTGCTTTATCTGAAAGAGCTGACCAGTTAGTTATACAGGAACATCTCCCAGATTCCTGACAGAATCTCTGTTGTTGCCCACATTATGACATCACAGCTCTAAAAAGAATCAGGCCTCTCTTGGATATATGCTCTTAGGAAATTAACTACATGAGTAGTTTGAATAGACTGAAACAGCACTGCCCAAAGTTGGCATTTCTCTTTACTCCTTAAATAAATTTGTTACCATAAAATAGACAGTTGCTATAACTTAAATTATTTGATCCATTTCACTCTCTGCTTATTTCTCTTCTGTACTTAGTGATTCATGTTTTTAAAACATAATAAAGGAAATCTAGAGAAAGGACACTTTATACTAGCATTCATAATTCAGAATATATATGGTAATAGAGATCAGTAAGTGCTGCTTCCTAAAGGCTCTGGGGAACATATGGGATGCCATGGATCAAATCCCTTTTGCCTCGCCTCGTGCAAAGCAAATGCCCTCCCCTGTTGTGCTACTGCTTGGGCCCACTCCACCCTTTCAAAAACTGGATCTTCAGTAAACTCAGAATTGAGCTGACATATGACCCAGCAATTGCTCTCCTGGATATCTATCCCCAAGACAGAAGGACATTCATGCCAGTATGT
The DNA here is from genome assembly GCF_024139225.1 of Suncus etruscus. Taxonomy (NCBI): domain Eukaryota; kingdom Metazoa; phylum Chordata; class Mammalia; order Eulipotyphla; family Soricidae; genus Suncus; species Suncus etruscus. The sequence goes on from NC_064858.1 coordinate 67,092,016, forward strand.
ATGCAGTCCACTTTTTATTGCAGCACTCAGCACAATAGCCAAGATTTGGAACCAACCTCAATGCCCAACAATTGATGAGTGGATCATGAAGACATGGGATTTATATACAATAGAATACTACATAGCAGTTAGAAACGATACAATCATGGATTTTGCAGCAACATAGACAGAACTAGAAAATATTATGTTGAATCAAGTAAGCTGAAAGGATAAATACAGAATATAGCACTTATCTGAGGGATCTACAATATATTCTATATATACAAATAATACTCCATGAACAAATAGAATTGGATAGGTTTTTATCCATTACTAAAATCAAGTTAAATTTAGGTTTGAAAATAGACACTATTTTGGGCCAGAGTGATGGGTAGAGTGGTTCACCTTCAATGTCCAATTTCTGACATCTTATATGGTCTACTGAGCCCTAAGGTGCAGAGCCAGGGATAAGCTTTGAACATTATTAGGTGTGACCCAAAAACAATCTTTGCTATTTAATGATCTGAAGATATTTTCATTGTTATGGAAATATTTAATGAAACTATTTTCACAGATATTAATAAATTAATACTCCATACTGTTTTCCATATGGATTGGACCAGGCAGCATTCCCACCAGCAGTGGATTAGAGTTCCTTCTTACCTTATCCCCAACAACAGAGATTTGTCTGGTTATTTTTGATGTGTAAGGTATTTTCTTTATTTGGATTTCCCTAATGATGAGTGAAAGTGAGCAAGTTTTCATGTGTTTATGGGCCATCTTTTGGTCTTCTTCAGAGAAGTGTCTATTCATTTCTTCTCCCCATTTATATATGGCTTTATTAGATTTTTTGGAGCTCATCTTCCTGAGTACTTTGTATATCCTAGATAACAACCCTTATCTGATGTGTTGACTGCAATTTTTTTTCCATTCTGTTTACTGTCTTCTAGCTTTAACCATGGTTTCTTTCGCCATGCAAAAACTTTCTAGTTTGATGTAGTCCCATTTATTTAGGTTTGATGCTAAAATTGGCATTCTATTAACAAAGACTTTTTGATATACAGGTCTTGAATTGTCCTGCCTATTTTTTTCTCAGTTTTGGATCTGATTTCTAAGTCTTTAATCCATTTTGAGTTGACTTTTGTGTAAGGTATGAGGTATGGATCAATATTTTCTTACAGGTAGTTATCAAGTTGTTCCAACTATTTGTTGAAGAAACTGTCTTTGTTATAGTTCATGTTCTTGTTCTTCTGTCAATTATTAGTTGACCTTATATTTGGGGATATGTCCCTGGATATTCTACTCTTTTTGTTCCAGTACCATGCTGTTTTACTATGGCTTTATAGTAAAGCTTCAGATTAGATAAAGAGATGCCACCCAGCTTCTTGTTTTTCAGTATGCACTTGGCTAATCTGGGTCTCTTCTGGTTCCATATGAATTTTACAAATGATTGTTCTAAGTCCTTAAAAATGATGCTTGAATTTGAATAGGAATTGCATTGAATCTATATAGAAATTTAGGTAAGATAACCATTTGACAAAGTTGATTTCACCTACCCAGGAACATGGGAGGTTCTTCCACTTCCTTAGGTCCTCATCAATTTCTTTCTGAAGTGTTTTGAAGTTTTCACGTATAGATCCTTCACTAGGTTGATTTGTATATTAATTACAACAACAGTGATGAAACAGAACTGTTAGAACTGTTAAGAAAGGTGCTATCCTAGGCTTCATCCTATGACTTGTGCAAATACCAAGATCTCTAGTTAGAGGCCTGATTCTATCATCCACAACTCAGCAGAAAGTTTCCTAACACCATAAAAAGTTCTTGGGATGTGAAAAGGAGCATGTATGAAACCTGATGTAATTCCCATGACAGTATGTTTCAAGGGTGGAGAAACCCTGTATCCTTTAGGCCAAGGGTATTCCCTTTCTAATTTCCCCCAATATTTACTGTGCATATGCAAAAATAAACCAAAAACAAAAAGCAAACAAAAAAACTTGCCACACCAGCCCTCCTTTCTTTTTTCTTTCGTTTTCATTTCTTCTTTGTTCTTGTGTTTATTGTTTGGTTGCTGTATTTGTTGCTGTGGTGCTTTTTTGTAGTTGCTAGTTTTGGTCTTTTGTTTAATTTTTTTCTTTTATTTTTGTTTTGTTTATTTTGCTTTTGTTGTTGGTTTGTGTTTTTTGTGGGTATTTTTGTGGTGTTTTTTGGTTATGTTTTTCTTTTTTTTAAATTGATATTTATAACCTCCAGACAGACTCTTCCTGGTTTTTTGTTTGTTTTTTTCTTTTTCTTCTTGTTTTTTTTTTTTTCAAACAGAACTACATTACTTAATTCATCTTGCTCTGCTTCATAAATTGAGGGGGAAAAAAATGGATGGTACCAGAACCAAACAGTAGTATGAACATTGAGTAGAAATAAAAAAAGGATCAAAATTAAAACACCAAACCCAAGGTCAATGATAACAGAATAGACACAAGCTATACACAGAGAGGATCAACTATACTAGCAGTCCAGGGTAGCAAAAGATGCTGGGAACTGGGGTGAAGGGAGGACTACACTCATGGTGGGGATACTCCTGATTCAATGTCACTTGTAACTTAAATTTTACTGTGAAAAGTTTGTAATTTGCATTGGTCACAATAAAATTATTTTAAAAAATAATTGGATCTTATAGTACCAATGCTGCCATTTCTAGGAAAGATGAACAATAAAGTGAACTTTTTTTTTTATTATTTAAAATAATTTGGTTTTGGTCACCCAGTGGTGATGCTCAGGAGTTATTCCTGGCTCTGAACTCAGAAATCTCTCCTGGCAGGAACCAGGGACCATATCGGATGCTGGACCATCGTCTGTCCTGGATTGGCTGCATGCAAGGCAAATGGCCTACTACTGTGCTAGTTCTCTGGCCCCAAAGTGAACTTTTTTAAATAACTGAATGAGTAGCTCTTTAAAATATCATTAAAACAACTTTTTTAGTTTTTTGTTTTGTTTTGTTTTGGTTTGGTTTTGGTTTTTGGGCCACACCCGGCAATGCTCAGGGGTTACTCCTGGCTGTCTGCTCAGAAATAACTCCTTGCAGGCACGGGGGACCATATGGGACACCGGAATTCGAACCAACCACCTTTGGTCCTGGATCGGCTGCTTGCAAGGCAAACGCTGCTGTGCTATCTCTCCGGGCCCAGGTTTGTTTTTGTTGTTATTTTGAGATTACATCCAGCTATGCTCAAGTCTACTTCAGGCTTTTTGCTCAAGAATCATCCTAGCAAGCTCAAGGGAACTTATGAGGTACTAACTATTGAACCCTGCAGGTCTATTTTAGCCATTCTTATCAGGAAAATTAGCAGTATCATACAATTGATTCTACAGTTAAAAACTGCACATTTTGTGGGGTCCCAGTAATGGCACAATGGCAAAGCATCTGCCTTTTAAGCATAAGACCAAGACTTCTATCTCTGTTGCCACCACTCACGTCTCTGATCACAACTAAAAGAAATGAGTATCCGGGGCCAAGCCATAGCACAGCAGGGAGGGCATTTGCTTTGCATGTAGCCAACCCAGGTTCCATCCCAAGCATCCCATATGGTTGCCCCATCAGGAGTGATTCCTGAGAGCAGAGCCAGGAGTAACCACAAGCATCAACATGTGTGAACAAAAAAAAGGGGGGTGGGGCGAAGAAATTGAGCGTCCTCTGCAGCCAATAGTGAGGGAGACTCCTGGAACATTCAAGTGTAAGCACCACAATAAGGACTGTAAGTGCATGGTAAGTACCAAAACTGAGTGAATAAGCACCAAAACTACCAACTCTCTGTGTGGGCAGCATCCACTTAAAACAACAAACAAGCTAAGGAACTTTATACAAAATTCAGAATCAGAGGCTGCATGTTCTAGTTATTCATAATTCTTGACCTTCATAGCATCTGAGGTTACAGAACCAAAACAAATCCTAATGCTATCTTGTAACCATGTGTAAAACTCATGCTTTCTGGGTCTCCTAAATTTTCTTTTCTGAAACCTGAAAATGAAAAACCTGCCTGGGTATCCCAAATTGTTACTGAGAATAAAATGGGGTAATTGTGGTTTCACCCATTTCTATCATTTCTCTGTGTTGGAACAATTCATTTCTGTCTTGCTCAATGCCATCCTGTAACTTGAAAGAATGGAAAGGCTCTTTCTTGTTTTAATTGGATTAGGACGTTTTAAATCTAGCTACACAATAACCACTTTTGTGTCCTTGGGGAGGCTGCTAACTCAGTATTCCCTAAATGGTCTCATCTATAAATTCAGTAATAAGGTGGCAATCACTTTCTCAGTCCCGCTAATTGGTTCCATGCCTGCCTAAATAAGTACCTACTTTTATCAAATGCTTTCTAATTGTTTTCATTTACAAAAATCTGGGAATATAAACCAGAGAAATATTTGTCCTAATTTTTACTAATTTTGTTGTTTTTTAATCTCAGCTTTGTTCCCTTTTACTGCATAATTATAAAGAAATTTTTGTACGAAAAAAATTAGGCTGCCAATTTACATCTTTAAAACTAACCAAATATTGAAACATTGTCAGTACTGAACACTATACTGATGAAATGCCCTCTGGATAGTTAACAGAGGCCCCTTGAAGATTTCAAAGTATGTTGTGTAATTCATGTTTTCCAGAACTGTTTTGTTGTTGTTGCTTTTGTTGTTGTTGTTTGGTTTCTGGGTCACACCCAGCAGCATTCAGGGGTTACTCCCGGCTCTACACTCAGAAATCGCTCCTGGCAGGCTCAAGGGACCATATGGGATGCCGGAATTCAAACCACCGTCCTTCTACATGCAAGGCAAATGCCCTACCCTACATTCTATCTCTTTGACCCCCAGAACTGTGTTTTTTATTTTTTAATATAGAACACTTCACGAATTTGCGTGTCATCCTTGCGCAGGGGCCATGCTAATCTTCTCTGTATCATTCCAATTTTGGTATATGTGCTGCCGAAGTGAGCACCCCAGAACTGTTTTATAAGCATTCAATTTAGGTGCCTAAAATAAGTCTTAAAGTACACCATATAAAACATGATCTGTGACCAGCAAACAAATAAAATCAACAGATTAGAAGAAAAAAAAAATCACCTTGAAAACAGGTACACAATGCAGTTAGGAATTTTCCCACTAAGATACCTAAAGAATTACAATTACCGTATTTGCCGGCGTATAAAACGACTGGGCATATAAGACGACCCCCTAATTTTGCAGTTGAAACATATTCGCTGTATCAGACAGAACGTTCCTGTGCTACAAGTGTATGTACTACAGTGAGCCAATCACAACGAGCAAAGGTTCAAAGGTTATATTGTAATAGACTTCCTCTCTGACTCTGGCCAATCTGAGCAGGCTTTTTACAGTGTAGATTGGGTCCAGAACATTGTCTAATTTGCATGCATGAAAAGCCTGCTTGGATTGGCTGAGTTAGAGAGGCGGTCCGAGCAGCCTTGCAGTGATTGGTGCAGGATCGAGTTGGAAAATTCGTTTTGTGGCAATATTCAGACAATTTTCGTTTAGCGGCATATTGAAACATTTTTTGGGATATACTCGGCGTATAAGACAACCCCCAATTTTTCAGTTGACTTTTTTTGTTTCAAAAGTTGTCTTATACACCAGAAAATACAGTAATTCAGAGGAAAGTAAGATATTCCTTGTAAGCCTAAGTGTCTCCACCTTCTAAGTCTTTTTTTTTTTTTTTTGGTTACACCAGGGTCAGACACTGCCCAAGACCCTGAGATTGGGTACCGCTGTTAATTGAGTAGCAATGATTTTTGCGTAAGTGAACAACACAGATTGTTGTTTCACTGGAATCAAGTGAACATTCGCTGTTCTTGTCATATTTTTTTCTTCCCTCTTCAGAATCTCAACAAATTGCATAAAGAACACTGCCTTTAATGGAATACTATGCAACTGTTAGAAAACATGAAGTCTTGAAATTTACTTATACGATAGATCACCATGGAAAGTGTCGTGCTGAGTAAAATGAGTCAGAGATAGAGGAACAGAGAATGATCACATTCATCTGCAAGATATTAAAAATGCATATTATGAGAATAATACCCAAAGGCAATAGAAATGATGGGTAGAAAATGCAATTAAGACAAAGAGACCACTATGACAATAATTGTATGAAATTATCACTCTGGACAAGAAATGGGAATTAAAGGAAGTGATTGCAAGGCACCCTTTTTCAGTAACAGGATTGCAATCATTTTGGGGTGAGAGAGAAAGAGCGAATCACATCAGCCATAGAAACAGGCTGGGGATAGATGTGGGGAGTTGTGAGGGTAACTGGGGAAACTGGTGGCAGAAAATTAACATTGGTGAACATAATGAACATAGTATAATCAAAACTTAACTATAAACAACTGTTTCATTCTGTATCTCCTGGTATTAAATTTTTTTAATTTAAAAGAGAATGATATCTTTAAGTTAGGAGAAAAGATTGAAGATAATTTCAATAACTTAAAATAAAACAGGAGCTAGTCCCATGGATGCATGAATGCAGAGAAAACTGCAGTGTTTGAGGTAGCGATAAAGTGTTGCCAGGAAGCGCCAGGACATTCCTGGTGGTATTTCGAATGGGAGTCCAGAGTATTGGGGTCCAACTCAGGGCCTCTCAATGCCAAACTTGGTTCCACCCTCTGGGTTGTATCTCCAGTGCCAACTTCAAGAACTGAAAGTCTGGACTCCTGGGACAGTGCTCCATGGCACAGTGCCCTTCTCACCTATAAGACCACAAGCTTAATACCTGGAATCAGCCTGCATTGCTGAGAGCCACAAAAAAGTAGTTAATACTGATGGGCACTGAAAGTTGGCAACCCTGAGCATCATGATCAAATATACAAAAAGGGGAATAGAAAGAGTGAGAAGAATCCAGTATTGAGGGTGGTCCCTAAGAACTGCTGGGGTGCACCATGCTGCAAAAAAATAAAGTTTACTCCTTAGAACATTATGTCTAATACATAAACTTGACATTCTATCCCCAAATGTATCAGATTCCAACATTTGTACCAGATAGGCCTGCACTGTATTCAGAAACAGATTTATTTGACTAAAGAAAAAAAAAAAAAAGATCAACGCATTTTCCAAAATAAAAAAAAAATCTAAATACTTGGTATTTCTTTTATAGACCATGTTCCATAGTACTGAAAAAAATCAAATATATTACTTCATAATGACAAAATAAAAATTATGGTGATGTGACAGGATGGAGGGAGACAGGAAAGAATTGTTTCAGTGTCATTATCTAGTTTCTAGAGGGATTGTAACTAATATAGAACAAGGTAACCCTTTTCAGGACCAGAAGATACAAGGAACTTCTGAAGGTTGTGCTGGACCCTTTTCATGCCCTATGAAGAAATCAAACAAGACTAATGAACAGGCAGCTGCCCATAAGGAAAGGCTCAGGGTCCCACTGGGCTTCATATCTAAATTTAAATTCCAAGCTACAGGCTGATGCTTTATTTTCTTAATCTGGCTCCTAACACAACTAAAAAATGAATGAGCAGAGTGAGTCTAGGCAATGGAGAACAGCAGGATCAGCTGAGTCTTCTTATGCCTGATCCCAACGGAGATGAGAAACAGCAAGAAACAGGAGGCAACAGGAAAAAGCTTCACACACAATCATCAGAAAATAACACCAATATTTCATAGAATTAGAACTGCAGGGTAAAAAAATCCCACCACATGTATGTAATTATATAAAATCAATTAACATTGCTGTTGCATTTTCCTCACAGTAACTGCACTTATGTCTTGTAAAATTATTAAAGGATAAATGAAAGAAACTGTTAAGTACAATTAAGTCACATGAAACTAATTATAAAGGTTTAAAACCTTAATTTTGTTTAATTCTCCTACAGAATCAAGGCCAGCTAAGTCTGAAACTCTATGTGTGATAGAAAACAATGCATCTTCACTCCCTTCAAAACAGCCTTCCTCTTGTTTTTGTCTTCGGAAAAGAAATACCTGTAGCATTCATCAGAAACTCTTGATCTATTCTCACATTCTGTCCCCAAGACAGCCAATAGTCAACCTCTTTATTCTCTTGAAATTTGCCTGATTCTTTTCAGTCTCTCTGCTTGAGTTACAGATCCAGTATTTTTCCAGGTCAATGCAATTGCTTCCTACCTGTTTCCTCTATTTCCAACTCTATCTTCCTCTAATCTATACACTAAATTGTTTCTCTTGAAATGCAAACCTGATCATTTCTGTCTCCTACAAAAGTTCTCTGCACGGAGAGATAGCACAGCACAGCGGCGTTTGCCTTGCAAGCAGCCGATCCAGGACCAAAGGTGGTTGGTTCGAATCCTGGTGCCCCATATGGTCCCCCGTGCCTGCCAGGAGCTATTTCTGAGCAGCCAGGAGTAATCCCTGAGCACCGCCAGGTGTGGCCTGTTGTATCAAGTTAATTATGTAATACAACAGTGGCCCAAAAACCAAAAAAAAAAAAAAAAAAAAAGTTCTCTGCAAATTTCAGGGCTTCATTTTTCCTAATGGCTACCTTACATGGTGCAGTATCATGGTGTGGTACCAGGGAGAGTATCATACTGTATGAAAAGAGTCAGAGAGAGAGGGACAAAGAATAATTAAAAACAAAAAAAAAGTATGAAAATAAAACCCAACGACAATATAACAGAATGCGAGGAGGCCTACTCCATTATAGAAAGTGTGCCAAAAAGTATGTGTGTTGTGTGTGTTGGGGGGTAGGATTTAGGAAGGGAAGTGCAATTAGGACAGAGAAGGGACCATTAAAAACAATGAGAGCTGGAAATGATTACTCTAGACAGGACCTGGGTGATGAAAAGAGAGAAAGTGATATGAATGATATAGCCCTTCAGTAACAATATTGCAAGTCACAGTGTCTAAAAGGGAAAAGGGGGGGAGGAGAGAGGAGAGAGGAGAGAGGAGAGAGGAGTGAGGAGAGAGGAGAGAGAGAGAGAGAGAGAGAGAGAGAGAGAGAGAGAGGAGAGAGAGAGAGAGAAGAGAGAGGAGAGAGAGGAGAGAGAGAGAGAGAGAGAGAGAGAGAGAGAGAGAGAGAGAGAGAGAGAGAGAGAGAGAGAGAGAGAGAGAGAGAGAGAGAGAGAGAGAGAGAAGGAAAGTGCCATAGAAGCTGATTGGAAAAGAGGGACAGTAGGAAAACAGAGGACATTGGTACAGGAAGTGAACACGGGAAGGGATGGTGTTGAATACTGTATGACTGAAACTCAGTCAACAAGAACTTCGAACTGTGTATCTCATGGTGAATCAATCTAAATAAATAAATATTAACAAGTTCTCTGCAGCTTTCCGTTGAACTCCTTGGGATGACCCAGAAGCCCACAAACAACCTCCCCTACACAAATACAAACCTCCTGCTACACTGTTACTTCTATCCCTGACCAGCTCTAGAACCAATTTAAGACACTGATAATTCTGGGCAAACTGCAGCTTCCGAATGTGGAGGCTAGTGTGAGGTCTCTGGATATGTGAGTCAAACTCACTTCAGTGCCAGGGTTTTTTGATTTTTTTTTTCCGAAACCTGAGTTCAAATATCACTGAGGTTATCAAACATCCTGAAGTGAAGATACCAGTAGCTAATTCTTAGATCACTTCCTGCTTTCCCTTTTCTCCATCCACCTTTCTGATTTGTAAAGACCAAGCCTAATTTTGTTTAGAGATCTATCTAGGCTTAATGAGCGTAAGTACCTTTTGGTTTATTAACTATCCCCCACAGGAAAATTACCTTTGTTCTGGTCAATAAAAGTTGGCAGCTCTGACTCAGTACAGCTCTGACTCAGTGCAAACCAGGAAGCTGAAGCCCCTTGGCCCTAAGCTATTTTCCCTTGAATCTGCCTATTTTTTGTATTGTGCGATATCTGTGACCCTGCTGTAGACCAGTCCAACTAAAGTTGGACAGCAGGGCATCAGCAACATTGAAGGACCAACATGATTTGAAGATGAACTTCCCCACTTCAAACTGAAAGAGAGATCAAAGAAAAGGCAGTTTTCTTCCCAATGAGGAGACCCTTCTTGAGTTTAAGTTCAGCCTCAGTTGAACTTGATAAAGGGGAGGGGAGAAAGGTTAAAAGGGAAGGGAGCAATAGAGAAGGGAGAGAAGAAAGCATAAAGGGAATGCTGAGGAAAGATGAACAACAGAGATGAAGGGCATTGTTTGAGGGCAATGGATGAAAGAAGAGAAAGAGGTGAAAAGAATGAGAAGTGGCTTGTCTTTGAAGCCTGATCCTTATTTAAAAAAAAAAAAAAGCCTTTTTATCCTATGCATGACAATCCTCTGACATTTTTCATTCTATTCTTCTTATTCTGGAACACTTGCACTGATGCTAGCCAGTGCTAGCTAGAGAAGAGAAAATTTACAAACTTCCATCTGCTGCAGACAACATTCCATTTCCTTTCTAAAATAGTCTCTGCATTTACTGTCAACCAACCAAAAATTACTTTTCAGGTTTTCCATCTGTTTTCATTTTTTCTTTTCTTTCAACAGAATCCATGAGAAAAGAGACATACCTCAATATGCCATAAATATCAAGGAGATCTGGGTAAAAGGATCAAAGTTAAAAGAGATATTAAAGTTTATCCAGATCTGCGTTTGCCAACATTTCCTCCACAAGCCCCACCATCTCACAGTCCAAGATCAAGCTTGCAAATAGTTTTCATACTTAACTAAGACTTTCACAATGTGTTTCCCTACTTTATTTATCAAAAGTCAATCAGTGAGGGGCCGGAGAAATAGCACAGAGGTAAGGCGCATCCCATATGGTCCCCTGTGCTTGCCGGGAGCGATTCTGAGTGTAGAGCCAGGAGGAACCCTTGAGAGCTGCCTGGTGTGACCCAAAAACCAAAAATAAATAAATAAATAAATAATAGGTCAATCATTGAATATTCTCACCAATGTAAACTAGTACCCAGCTAAGACCTAACTTCATATAGTTATTAACCAAAGCCCAAGACTAAACCATCCAAAAACTAACATCCTTTTAGACTGTAGAGACCTACACTAAATCTCTCAAGAACCTAAGGTTTTAAAGAAAGTTGAACAGTAGATTCTGATTAATAAATTCCAAACTGCTTCCCAGACTCCCAATTTAGCCACTCCTTAGTTTATTGAGGTGAACAACTCAAATTTCTACAACTCTACTCCTGATGACCTTATTTTCTAACTTGTTCCTTCATAAATGCATTATGAATCTCTCCTCAACCTCCCAAGGTTCTCTTATGGGGAAACAGAGAGAGAAATCAGAGAGACCATAAACTTAAATAGAGGAGAAAATGTACATATTTTTTCACTAAAGCTAAAAATATCTGTCAGTTCTTTTTGATCTAAAGTAAAAAATATGACAGGGAATTTATCACCAGGAAAAATTACATTTGCTACAAAATTTCTCCAAAGAAATCAGCAATACTCATCACAACTTTAAAATTACAGTTATCATTAATTGTTTAATTATAAGTTGATTCAGAAAGGATATGGCTATCTAAGAAATGTAACAGGCCTAGACCAATATGTTGGATGCCATGTATTTTAAGTGACTGAATTTAGAGCAGGTGACCCCAAATATGTCACCTTAGAACATCAGTTACTTAGAATTCAAAGTTGCATATGAAATAGTTGAGGCAAAAAGTAATAGTTTAACTGTCCTTCTGGTCCTTGTCCTTGAAACGTCACCATATGAAAAAGTGCTTGTAACAGGGACAAGTCTTATTTTTCACCATAGACAGAGAATGTAGGGCTATGGGGACTACTTTATGAATATGCAAACCCAAACAGCTGTTTGTTGCTGTTTTTTTTTAACTTCTTTGTCTAAAATGGTATAAAAGCTGACTGAATGTTGTGATGAATTTTCTGGGTCAAAGGTATAGAACTTCCATGTGTATGAAATTAAACTTGCTTAATCTTTAGTGGGGAAGTATTATAAACTGGTTTGTTTGGGGGCCATTCCCAGCAGTGTTCAGAGGTTACTTTCAGCTCAGATTCAGCAGTTGCTCCTGGTGATGCTCAGCAACCAGGAAGTCAGGGATAGAACCTGGCCTCCCACAGGCAAAGCAAGTCAGTTTTCGAGACCAGTAATTTGTTTTCTCCTCCAATTTATCTTTCTTAGCCAACAGACCAGACAAAGAACACAGAAGCAAGAGAAGAAAAACTCTTTCTTCCTAGACATGCATAGATGACAGTTTTCCAGAAAGAAGTGCTTTAATGTCAAAAGAGGGTCAAAGGGATCCATGACTGATCAGACAGTTGTTTAAAAAAAAATTCATTTTAAATTAATTTCAACACACCATGCATTAAATAGATATTAGATTATTTAAGACTCATTTGAGTAAATGTGTGTTTTTCTAGAATTTGCCAATGGGAGGTCAAACTCAATTCTACCGAAGTCTCATTAATCCCAAATATGAAAGAATTGGCCCAGTGACTTTAGTTCACAAGACTTGTTTCCTTGCTCATAGTAATTACCTACTTGGATGAAAGCATCAATTGAAAGAGATATGCAGGGGTGGAGCTAATAATACAGTAGATAGGATGCTTGCCTTGAATTCAGCTGACCCAGGTTCAAAAACAAATATGATCTCCTGAGCCCAACGAGAATAATTCCTGAAATCAGAGCCAAGAGTAAATCCTGAGAACCATTAGGTATGTCCCAAAAACAAACAAAATAAATAATTATGTTAAAAAAAACAAAGTACTATACTGTGTAAACTATTTCTTTTTATGTTGAAATATTTGCATCACATATGAATGTATATGTGGAAGTTTTGATAACATTATTTGTATTTCTACCTCTGTAGAAATACTTTATTATTCTTTACTATTCTTTTACTCCCTTGTTACCAGTATGATGCCAACTCTGGCCATGAAACTCAAGTTAGAGTCTACTTTTTTTCTGACATTTGGAGAATAAACCCAAAGTCATCAATTATTCAATAGTCCACCTAATTTGATTTCTTTTACCATCCATAAAAAGAATTTAGCCTATTTTCTCAACTTTTTATTACTATTGAGATATAAAATAGAAAAATTTTAAGTATTTCTCTTTCAAATATATTAATATATCTTGTTTGTAATTATAATTCATTCAGATCTTGATTTGGGAATACAAGTAAAGTAAAATGACTTGTGCTGAAATTTAGGACTGTCTAGCAGAGAAAGCTGCATATTCATAGAAGGAAGAACCCAATACTACTCATGTTCACAGCAAACACTATGAGATGAGTAAAAGAAATAAATTAGAGCTATCAGCTCTAAAGACTAGCAAGTAATGTACTTGTAGCTTCCCTAGGAAAAGCAAAGATGCCATGTTGAAGCTATACTGGAAGCCCTGTTTTCTGTGACAATTGCTCAAGTAATCATTGCAATTAAAGTAGAACCAACTGGACATTAGATTCTGCTGGAGAAGTCCTGAGTCACAATTGATCAAATTCTACCAAGAAAAACTTAAACTATTGAGTTGAAAGAGATATAATTGAACATAAGTACTGATTTTATGATTTTCAACAGTACATATTTTCCTACTCCCCCAAAGAATTCCACTCATCAAAATGCCTCCAAGCCTGACATCATGCAAATGTTAATGTTGCCTAAATATATTCATGTTTCATCATATCTCTGGACCATAGCAGCATCAGCAATTTAGCACCTACATATTGAAAAAGCTATGAACTTGAAACAGGTCGAGATTGCTGCCAACAAATTTATTGCCCCTGTGTTATTTGTAAATTGATTGTGTCTTCCTTGGTTTATGGCATGTGAACATAAATGCATGTATGAGTTGTTTGTAGATAATACATAAAATTTAAATTAGCATTAAACTTTTCCCAAAATCAGAATATAAACCAAAGTTTATATTTTAACTTTACCATAATTTTTTAAAATAAGATTACTAGGTGGACTATGAATTAAATTTTTATAATAGGTTTCTATTAAAATGAAATTGAAGAATTTTGCTATTGTTTTTATGTAGAACAGATAGTTCTTGGCTAAAATGTTTTTCATTGATTTATCAGAAGCTATGATTTTACTTCATACACATGCATAATTAATTCCTTTTCTCACTCCTGAAAATAACACTAAAGGCAAAGAAATTTACACAGTTTCAACATGCAAGCCAACCTTTGAGCTACAATGCTTGAATGGTCAAGTTTTAACTAAGCTCTTTTTCTATTTTTTTCTTTACTGATACCTTTATTTAACATACAAACATGTTTTACAAACATGTTTCAGTTATAAAAAAGTATACCGTCCTTTTTCAAGCCTTCTACATTAACAACATTCCTGAAAAGTAGAAGAATCAAGCCAATAACTGCATTCAAATGACAACTACTTGACACTGGATGCTTGCAAAGACTGAAGAAGATGGATATCCCATACCAAACAAAAGCATGCGGCCATTTCTCTCACCAATAAGAACAGCCTTCCATCACAGCAGTACATTATTACCCATATTTTATCAAGGAGGCCTCCCGGTCAGACAAAGAACAAGGCAAACCTCGAGATGAAGCTGTCAACAACCAAGCAGTGATATAGAGTCACTTTGCAGGTGTCAAAATCTCAATCACAGATTCTGGACCAGTAAAAAGACAGCATGAGAAACTGAATATTCAAAGAATACAAACAGCTGTTCTTTGCAGAATTAAGGCAGATCTCCAGGGGGAGGTCAGGCCAAATACTTAGAAAGCATATTAATGCTGAGGCTGAAACACTGTACAAGAGCAGAAGACAGCTAAGCAACAACTGCTTGAAAATACAGGACACAGGATTGCAGCTAGAAGAGGTTTTAGATTCACAAATAGCTATGATAGCATCCTAGAGAGGAAATATGCAGCAAGTGCATCTTTCTGGACTACAGGGTGAGTACTGACAGTACCTATCAGCCAAAAATCACTGTTGTAGAGAAAACTACTGCTCACCAAAGGTTTGGGCTAAATGGACAAGTTCTAATCAAACCTGTGGAGGTATGAGGTCCATGCCTCCTGCCAACTTGTATCACCAGCCAACAGGCACCATGTGGAGGCAGACAGCACAATGGAGAGGAAGCTTGTCTTGTACACAGCCCACCCAATTTTGATCCTTGCATCTCATATGGATCCCCGTCAACACTAGAAGTAATTGCTGAGTGCAGAGACTGGTATCACCCCTAAACATGGCTGGATGTGTAGCCCAAAATCAAAACTAAAGAAAACCAAACCTGCAATAGAGATTTGTTACCTCCTACTGCGGTTTGCTCATAACTGGGGAGAATCTGCTGCAAGATTGACCAGGGAAAATAAATTTGGGTCTTATCTTCCATCCCTAAGTCTGATCTTGACTTTTAATTCCTACTAATTACATTGCCATCTCCATTTTTATACTACAGCCTTACTTTCTTTCTATATAAACATAAAAATTACCCTATTTAAAGATCATGTATCGGGCCCCGAGAAATAGCACAGCGGCGTTTGCCTTGCAAGCAGCCGATCCAGGACCAAAGGTGGTTGGTTCGAATCCCAGTGTCCCATATGGTCCCCCGAGCCTGCCAGGAGCTATTTCTGAGCAGACAGCCAGGAGTAACCCCTGAGCACCGCCAGGTGTGGCCCAAAAACCAAAAAAAAAAAAAAAAAAAAAGAAATAAAGATCATGTATCATATAGTTGATCACAGTATATTTGTTTCCAGGTAAGTGGGAGTGAAATTATTAAATAAGAAAAATTTTAAAAAATACAAGGAATTTGTGAAAATTGTTGTATCTGGCAATGAGGTCATAATGTCATTGTCAGAAAGTTTAGTTAGCTCTTGTCACTAACTGATCCTTCTGTTACTTCTTTTGTTTCTGAACATTAGGTGGCTTCAGACGCATATTGGTATCTAAGTTGAAATGTTTCTCTGAGGATAATTTTTTTTAAAAATAGAGTTGTCACAAAGTCACAAATGTGGCTGCATGGTCCAGGTATTTCAAGAACTATTGCTGATACTGCAGCTTTTGAGGGGCATGTTTTTGGCTGTCAGGCCTTCGAGAGGGGTGCCCAAACTCACTCAAAAAAAAAAACAGTAATATAAGCCCAAATATAAGCATCCTTGAAGTTTTAATCAGATTGCTCTCTCTATAGAGAGCTGTAAGATGAGGGTGAAGTTGAGCCATTGAGGAAGCAGCAATTGTGGGTGGTGGGTGAAGCAGAGGTGGCTTCAACAGAAAAGGGACATAGTCTGGATCTTTTAAGGGGGCTCTCACTACTAAGGGATACAAATTCTATGATAGAATTTCAGCAGACGGGCCTGGAGAGATAGCACAGCGGCATTTGCCTTGCAAGCAGCCGATCCAGGACCAAAGGTGGTTGGTTCGAATCCCGGTGTCCCATATGGTCCCCCGTGCCTGCCAGGAGCTATTACTGAGCAGACAGCTAGGAGTAACCCTTGAGCACTGCCGGGTGTGGCCCAAAAACCAAAAAAAAAAAAAAAAAAAAAAAAAGAATTTCAGCAGACATATTTCTAGTATTTCTGTTTAAAATGCCGACTTCAAACAACTGCTCATGAAACACAAGGCCCTCACCTAGTTTGAAATACAAAGCAAATTCTTTCTTCCCAATTTGTCCTCCCTTCTAATTTGTCATTGGCTTCTTTTTTATTTTGTTTGTTTTGTTTTTTTGTTTTTTGGGTCACACCCAGCAGCGCTCAGGGGTTATTCCTGGCTCTATGCTCAGAAATTGCTTCTGGCAGGCTCATGGGACCATATGGGATGCTGGGATTCAAACCACCGACCTTCTGCATGCAAGGCAAATGCCTTACCTCCATGTTATCTCTCCGGCCCCTGTCATTGGTTTTTTGCACTCCAATCTTATCTCCTTCTTTTCCACAAATACTCCTTCCCTCTCTTTTATTCTTATTAAGCTAATTCTGGTTAGTTGTAGAAATATCAGTATTCATGGGAGTCTCCCTTACCCTTCTCTACCAGTCTGAGCCAGTGGCACTCATATGCACTCTTAAAACCATAATTTCATGTCTCTTTTTGAAAACGTATATATTTAGTTGGTGTCTCCACCAATGCTCCTTGAGATTACAGAACTACATATTCTTTTGCTTCAATGACTCAATATTTAACTTGGTTCCCAATGCAATAAAATGTTCACAAGTGCCTGTTAAAGAAATGAGACCCGGTGTGAATAAGCTAAAAGGATCTCACACTAATGTTGTCTTAGTAGAGAGCACATTTCTAGATAAAAATGACTTCACACTTTTAAATCAAAGACCAATACTTATTTGTGCTGATTTTCCTGAACTTAAAATAAACCAAACTCAAGTCTTTCTCCCTAACTTTGAATATAATTAGCATATTTTACACCATAATTTGCAGAAATTCAGCTATTTAATGGTAAACATACCCTTAATTTTTCATTTATTTCCATCCCTTCAGCAATAATGGTCATTTCTGGCCTCTGCAATTGGTGCTCTCAATAAATAAATAAATAATAAAGCTTTATAATGTCAGTACTAAATATTGCTAATAATTTGGGTAAAATATGCACAAAAGATTCCTCTTTCTAGTAATTAATGTTGATACAGAATGGAAAGTAGTTTTGTTTTGTTTTTAAGTGCCAAAAAATCAGTAGCAACTGCTACATGTTCCAAGGGTAGGAGAAAAATCCTTCCATTATAAATATTAAAAGAAATCATTTGTTGCTGTGACTCAAGAAACAGATTTAACTGACTTTAAAAACTGAATTTAGAAGAAATTTACCGATACTTTAGAAAAGTTAATGAGGAAAGCAATGCAGAGGTAAATTCTTGTAATTGAAAGAATTTATGGAGAAGGAACTGTCTTTAGAATTCTGGACCACAAAAAAAAAAGAAGGGGAGGCAGAGTGATAGCACAGTGGTAGGGAATTTGCCTTGCACACGGATGACCCAGGACAGACCTGAATTTGATCCCCAGCATCCCATATGGTCCCCAAAGCCAGGAGCAATTTCTGAGTGCATAGCCAGGAGTAACCCCTGAGTGTCAATGGGTGTGGCCCCAAAAAAAAACAAAAAACAAACAAATAAACAAAAGAATTCTGGACCAATTTTACTTACATTTCCAAAAAGCAGTATAAAGGATTAGCTCCAATTCATTATATTTAAAAAATAAAAGATCATTAGTTTTGTTAATTCAAGATTGAGGAAAGTCTGGATCACATAGGACTGTGTTGGAGTGGGGGAGGGCTACTCTGAACTCAAGGGTTGGAGGTTTCCTCCTGAAGTGTTCAGGGGACTACAATGTGCTGGGATTTAAACTCAGGGCCTCACACATGCAAGGCAGCTAGCTACATTTCCCATTGGGCACATCAGTAGGTCCTGACTCAAGTCTGCCTAGGCTCTGGACTTAATGTTTGTAGTGTGCAGAGATCCAACCCAGGTTCGTTGAATGCAAAACAATTGCCCTACCTGTTATATTATCTCTTTACACTTTCACTCAAGATTTTAAAAAGAAAATGATTCCTTTTTTTTTAGTACAGCTGTAGTATTACTATTTCTATCCGTTACCATCTATTCAAGCAAACTCTGAATGCACAAATAACTCAGAGGCATACATACACAAAAGATTTATTTCAAATGCAGAAGATAAGTTGCATGCAAAATATTTATTCTATTTTTACAGAGATTTCCAAAGATACCTTTAATAAATTTCAAGCTAAGAAGCTAAGTCCTTGTTTATGTTTTAATTTTTATTCCAGTGTAGAATAAAAGTATAGAGTAAATAATGCTCTGGTTATATCTTATTATTTCAAGAAAATTGCTTAACTATTTTCAAAAGAAATATGTTGTAGAATATTAAAAATGAAAATTAAACTTGGGTCTAGAGTGATATCACAGCGGTAAGGCATTTGCCTTGCACGCAGCCAACACAGGACAGACCCTGGTTCAAATCCCATATGGTCCACTGAATCTGCCAGGAGAGCAACTTTTGAGCATAGAGCCAGGAGTAACCCTTGAGCGCTGCCTGGGGTGACCCCAAAACAAAGAAATTAAACTTAAGTTTTTCTAGGTATTAAAAATGAGTTAACATTAAAATATCATCCATGGCCTATCTTAAATTTATAAAATTTATGGTAAATAAATGAGCTGTTAAATTTAACATTAAAGTTGCCAATAATTTTATGTTATAATTTTTTTAAAATAATAGCTTTACTCCTCAAAATCTAACAATATCATAACTTTTCAAGCATACAAAGATGAACATGAATTTTTATTAAGCTTAATGCCTTTTAAAATATATAAACAGGTGCTATTTTATAATACCAATAAATCAGCATGCAATCAATATTATATCACAGAATTTTTAAACACCAGTTACTTTCTCATAGACCTTCCATACTAACAACTTGTCTTAATTTCATCTCAAGAAACTGATAATATAGGCTGGTGAGGTGGCGCTAGAGGTAAGGTGTCTGCTTTGCAAGCGCTAGCCAAGGAAGGACCGCGGTTCAATCCCCCGGCATCCCATATGGTCCTCCCAAGCCAGGAGCAATTTCTGAGCATTTAGCCAGGAGTAACCCCTGAGCATCAAATGGGTGTAGCCCAAAAAAAAACAAAAAAAAGAAAAGAACAAAGAAACATAATAATTTGCTCTTCCGGTTCCAGTTTACAAAGACACCAATAAAAATAATGCCGCTTCTGTTGCATTTTGTTTCCCATTCATAAAAAGGAAAGTTCATTCAAATTCCAAAAAATCATCATCCCTGTATACTATAAACAGTAAGTCTTGTATCATTAAAAAAATCTCAATTTTTAATGGATTGCAGAAACATTGAAACACTTTTCTCAAGGGTTCAAATAACCAATGGACATATGAATTCATATGAAAAGTACAAAACAAATATTCCAGAAAAGCAATTCAATCTTAGGGGAAAAAATAAGAAGAATCACTTTCCCCGTCTTCAAAGTGTACTACAAATCAATAGTCATTAAAACAGCATGGTATTGGCATAGGACAATCACAGATTAGTGGGATAGAATTAAAAATCCAGACACAGATCTTCAGATATATGATGAGTCCTTCTTCAACAAAGAAGCAAAAAAGATGAAGAGAACAGAAGCCTTTTCAACAAGTGGTATTGGCAAAATTGATCAGCCAGTGCAAAAATTGAACTAAAACTTCTTTATAATACCATACACAAAAGTCAAATCAAAATGATTAAAGACCTTAATATAACACCTGTTTCTGGAAGTTAGTTAAATAGAAGAAAACATAGTTAAAATTCCTCATGACATAATGCCAAGTGGAAGCAAAGATAAGCAAATAGGTCTACATTGAATTAAGAAGCTTCTGCACCTCAGAGGAAATAAGGACAATACAAAGAAACCCCACAGACTGGGAGAAATTACTTGCCCAACAATCATCTGATAAAAGTTTAATATCCAGGATATATAAAGCACTAATAGTGTTAGTTTACACATTATTTTAACTAAAACAAAAATCATCCCTGGTTCCTTTGTATGTTTTTTTATAACTTGGATTTATCTAAAACAGAGATTGTTTTAGTTATAAACCTGGGTGAGACTGGCTCAGGATAGCTCGAGTTATCTTTCTATCCTTACACTGTCTTTACAGCCCCACCTAGGTGGTTTCTGTACTTAATAAAATGGCAGTTCTGGCAGGCAGCTGGATGGAGATACAAGGTAGAAGACTGCCAAACTATACATGTTTTGCACTCAGCCTGGTTTGGATTATGTCTTGCTCAACCCTGATTCAGACTCATTCACCTGGTGTAGGAGATAATGGTGTGTGAGGTGATTTTACAGGTAGAACTTTACAAGAAAAGAAAAAAAATCCAAACCTCCCCACCAAAAATGGGAACCAGAAATGAACAAAAACTTCCTCAAAAAAGAAATACAGGGACCAGAGCAGTGGTGCAAGCAGTAAGGTGTCTGCCTTGTCTGTGCCAGCCTAGGACAGACCGCGGTTTGATCCCCCAGCGTCCCATATGGTCCCCCAAGCCAGGAGTGATTTCTGAGCACATAGCCAGGAATAATCCCTGAGCATCACCAGGTGTGCCCCTCATCAAAAACAAAAGAAAAAAAAAAGAAGAAAAAATGAGATATCTCATTCCACAGAAACTAGCACACAGTCTCTGGAACAAAACCAGTGTTGGCATGGATGCAGAATAAAAGAGTAATCCCTGAACACTGTTGATGTGACTCAAATATAAAACAATAAAAATAAATAGAATTGAACTACCACATGATCCAACAATTCCACTTCTGGGTATCTGAAGAAAAAAAATAAATGGAAAAAATACATACATTATCTATGTTCTCTATGGCAAGATTTACAATAGTTAAGGTAAAGAAACAAGTGTCTATCCATCAAAGAGTAGCTAAACTATGGTGTGGTATGTATATGTGTGTGTGTGTGTGTGTGTGTGTAAATATGCACACGACATACATCCAGCCACAGAAACTAACGAAATCATACAACTTGTGACAACATGGATATCTTGGGGCCATTATGCCAAATGACATAAATTAAACCAAAACAAGGACTCTAAGAAACAAAACAAAGATTAAATTTATAGATATAGAGAATAGAAAAGTAGTTTTCAGAAGCAGAGTGGGGAGATAAACAAAAATAAGTGGAGAGAATCAATAAGTAAAAAAACTAGTTATAAAAGAAAAGTTATGAAGATATAGTAAATAATGTGGGGCATATGGCAGTAAGATCATGTGACAAATTCAAATAATTGTTAAGAATAGATGGGAAATATGGGTCCTGGAGAGACAGCACAGCGGCGTTTGCCTTGCAAGCAGTTAATCCAGGACCAAAGGTGGCTGGTTTGAATCCCGGTGTCCCATATGGTCCCCCGTGCCTGCCAGGAGCTATTTCTGAGCAGACAGCCAGGAGTAACCCCTGAGCACCGCTGGGTGTTACCCAAAAACAAAAACACACACAAAAAAAAAAACACACACACAAAAAAAAGAATAGATGGGAAATACAACACTGACCTTTTCACATGCACAAAAATGTCAATACATTATATTGCACAACTATAATACTAAATTACAAAGTTATTGTAGTATAGTATATTTACAGTATATATTAATACAACTGACTCCAATTTTAAGAAGAGAGGGGAAAGATATAGCTTAGATGGTAGAGCAGCTCATATTTTACCCACGTTTCAAACTATGGCACAACATGGTCCCAAGAACACCACCTGAAATGGTCCAAATAACCGTGGGTGAATCTGGTAGACAGCCAGGGATTGCCCCCTACAGTAATCAAATAAAAAGGGAGGAACTAAAATATTTAAGAGGTTGGCCAAAAAAAAAAATCCTCTTCAGTCAACTCTTTATTAATTTCACTAAAACCCTTTTATAGAGATGTTATACTTGACTCAATCTTCCCCTTCTACCCTTCACTATAGAGATTAAAGAAATCCTTTTGTCTTCTCCTAGATACCTAGTAATAAAGGATGTTTAATAAGATCTTGAATTATTGATGTATTTTACTAATCTTAATTTAGGCAAGTTGAGAAACTTCCTTCAAAAAAGCATTTGTTGTTTTCATTTATAAACTAACCAATATGACTTATTATTTTAAACCACAATGAATACAATCTGGGTTATTCAAGTACTGAGTGAATTCTCACCTGAATTTTTAGAGTGAATACTCTAAAAATGTTCCAAGGAACAGATGCATAATAGAAAAACTAGGCTGTTATCCAATAAGAACTAAAGTGTTCTCTTTCTTAGTCATTTGTAGTTCGCTGTTAAAATTTAGTTACTTTAGGAAGAAAGTAAGCATACCATCAGAGAATAAAGTAACACATTAGAAACAAAATCATTATAATGGATGAGGTAAAAACATCTTCGATTGACTCATCTTGCGGTGTTAATATGCCTTATTTTCCACACTGCATGTCAATATAGCCATTATTTCACTTAACACATTATTAATAAGAATTTCAAAATGACACATTTTATCTACTTCCTAGAAAAAATATACTCAGATCTCCAGAAATGCAGAACAATGTCCTGCTTTACTAAAAGGGATGATAAGAATTTATAAGCACTGGCAGGTCTTCTCTTTTTAAACAATTTCATGTCAATATATTCAAAACCGAAGGATAAACACTCAAATGTATGCATAATTAATCTGTAACAAAGAATCTCAGTGTATTATGTGGGGCAAGTATAAAAGCCACTTTTTTTTTTCAACAACTGGTGATTGGGAAAACTTGACAGTCAGATAAAAAAAATAAAGACTGGATTCATATCTTACAATATACACAAGTTAATTAAAAGTAAATTAAAGACTTTGAGCGAGACCATAAACAAAAATTATGTTGAGGAAAAAAATGATTTGAATTCATTGGCAAAGATATAAAAAAATAAATATAAATAAATTGGACTATATCAGATGAAAATGTTCTTACACGGCAAAAGACACCTGGTAAAATAAAAAGAAAGAATGAGGTGAGTAGGGGAAACATTCATATACAATTTATCCAAAGAAGGGCTAGAATCTAAATATATCTCCCACAAAATTCAGCAACAAATCCACAGAGAACACACAATTGGAATATGATAAAGTATTCGTATTCATAGTTATAGTCACTGACTATTACAGAAAGGCAAAGCAAAGCAACAATAAGATTTTATCTCACAATTATCCATGCTTAAGGGCTGTGCCAGAGAGGGGACCTTTGCCTTTGCAGTCGACACCATTACCCTCGCATAAGGCCTGTGGTGGAGAGAGGACCTGTACCTTAATGCAAATAAAGGGAGGGAGGGAGGAAACTTGAGGGTGGAGACAAACCTCAGCGACCACCATCATCATCCCTGCAAGGGCCACACTCCAGAGAAGGACCTAACCCCAAGCCACAGGTGACAAAGGAGGAATGAGACCCAAAAGAACAAACTCTAAGGCATCAAATGCAAACAAATATGGGTAAACTAAGAAAGACACTAGCAGCTGGGAATATAGAGAGAAATCCTAACAACGTTCCAAGTCCACCAAAACACAGGTGCCTAATAGATGAGGACATAAAAGTGGCAATGAATGCCATGGCAAAAGAAATCAAAGAATCACTAGCCAGTGAGATCAAGAAATCCATACATGAACAAATCAACCAACTCAAAGAACTTTTACAGACGAGAAAAATTCATACATATGGAACTAAAGGAAATAAAAAATGTCTTAGCAAGCCATAATAGCAGAATTACACAGTTGGAGAATCACATAGAAGAAATTGAAGAAAAACTACAAACCAAAAATGACAAAGAAGTCAATAAGGAAATAAGAGGTAAAGCATTGGAAGAAAATGTTAAGTATTTAATAAACAAAGTCAAAAGAAATAATCTACAGATTGTAGGAATACCACAAGGGGAGGAAATAGGGAAAGGGAAAGAACAAGTAGTGAGGGAAATAATAGCTGAAAATTTTCCCACCCTATGGATAGAGGCACTGGTACAAATCCAAGAAAATTTGTAGAGAAGGATTTGCAGAGAAGACTCCCTAATAAAATAGACCCTAATAAACCAACACCAGGACATAAAGTAATCCAATGGAAAAAAAAAGAGAAAAATTTTAATCAGTAATACAGAAAAGGAATACAGAAAAGGCCATATTAGAATATGGGACTAGGTAATCTGCAATATATTTGTTTTATCTGTACTAGGGTGGAAAGTTTTGTTGCTGGAGAAATGAAGAAAAGCAAGAATATTAGTGTTGTACGTAAATCAATTGCTATAGTGAAAAGCCCTGGGTAAAAAAAATTTAAATAAGCAAATGAAAGCAGTTTTAATTAAGAGAGGAATCAATATTCTTAAATGCAGAACTATGGGGCCAGAGAGAAAGTATGGAGGTAAGGTGTTTGCCTCCCATGCAGAAGGTCAGTGGTTCAAATCCCTGGGTGCCATATGGTCACCTGAGCTTGCCTGGAGCAATTTCTGAGCGTAGAGCCAGGAGTAACCCCTGAGCACTGCCAGGTGCAACCCAAAAACCAAAAAAGAAAAAAACTATGATAAATTTATAAAAATTGTAGGTCCTAGTGTAAGTGCAAGTTAGTAAAAAAGAGATTAATATATTCCCAGAAAAGATTTCAAAGAAATCTTTAAAAAAAAAAAAAACAGAATAACTCATTTAAATTTTGTCCACTATAAAAGAAAATACACATAAAAGCATTACTTTGAGTTACAGTAATTCAAGATAATCTTTCCAAATATAACTGAAACAACTCCATATTTTAAAGTTGTAAAGTTTTTCATTTTCTATGAAGTATCAGAGTAGAACAATTCTAAAGATATGAAAAATCATAATTTGGGGACTTAGGGGGATTGTCGTAAAGGCAACTGATCCCAATTCAATACACAAGCACTGCCAGGAGTGATCCCCAACCACTGCCATCTGTGGCTCAAAAGCAAATAGGCAAAAAAATAAATCAAAATTTTATATATGCTCATTATCACAGTACAATTTAGTTCTTTACATTGTACAACCTAGTTCTAGGATTATAATAAAACTGACGATGTTTAGTTTTGTTTTTCATTAACAATGAAGACATTTTATTAGCAAAGTTTACATGTCTGCACATGAGCATATAATGGTAACTTTCAATATCATTTGTCCAGACAAAACAAGATGAAAACTAAATTCCAAAGTTAAAAATTAATTTAACCTGTTAAATGCTTTTATCACAACTACTGAAGTACTAAATAAAATATTGAGAAAAATTCTCAATTAAAATTAAATTCTAAACATTGGCTTTTAATAAATCCCCGTGTTCTACAATACTTGTATTATAATATAGCAATTGTACATTGTTTGTTCAGCCATGCAGTAAAAAACTAATTTCTTGAATAAGAGAAAAATATGCATTAGGAAATATATGTATCTCCTAGACACCAGTCACGATACCAAGGACTTTAAATAACTTAGTCCATTAGATTCTCCTAAATAAGTCCCTGAAGTAAGGAGAGTGAGCCTCACTTACCGTATGGGAAACTGAGGCTCAAAGAGTTTCTCTAACAAGGAGCATGTAATTAGCAAATATTAGAGATTAGGAAACTCCATTATATGAGTCACAAATTCTTATTTTTCACGTATTAGTTATGGCTCTTTTAGGTACTTTATATATGTCATGTTTTCACATTTAAAAAAATGACTTTATTTAAACATGGTGATTACATCGTTGTTTATAATACAGTTGTTACTTTGTTTTTTGTTTTTTTGTGTGTTTTTTTTTCACAGATACAAAGTTGCTCATGATTGAGTTTCAGCCATACAAAGTACACAACACCCTTCACCAAGATTCTCAAATTCTTTCTTCAGGCTTTTCACCTCCCTGTTACTTGAAAATTTTCTAAAGAAAGAAACAGTTTCTAATCACATACCAAAAAAATGTATCTATCACTAGGCTTAGCTATGTTGTAATGGAAAACGTGCTACAGACAGTCTTCTCAATACATTATATAATGCATACAGTTCTGAGCAGGGAAACTTTTCACTGTTTTCCATAGAACCTTCCTTCTCACTGCATTTCTAGAGCTGTTCTGAATCTGAACAGACTCTAAAATCAAACAACGTTTAAAGTATTACATGCTTTCATCTATTACATATGCTAAATATAACATATTCCACATGTTCGATGGCGGACTCATTTACACAGCACTTCAATGCGGGAAAGTGATAAAGTTTTCCTTATTACTGGACCACAAGCGGCTCTGAATCTGAACAAATTCCATTAAGTAAAAGGTCTGTCACTTGGAGGGTCCAGGAGCACCAATAAGTCCTGCCAAGCAGAACCAAAGTTTCAATGATTATGTATACCCGCTGCTCCGTAATTCGCTCCTTTTTTACCCTGCACTGGGACAGAGTGCTTGAACTGACTAGAACGTCTATTCAATGTCAGCTTTCATGCCCAGACACCAAAAATACAGAGAAAAAGAGAGAGAAAGAATATAGAACCTGGCAAGCATCACTTCTGTGACTAGACCAGGGGCTGCTGCAGAAAAAGATGGATGGGCAAAGCAGAAACGAATATGGCATCTAGTTGGTGATGGGCAAGAAGGCAGATGATCAAGTACCATGATGGGAAACAGCAAGCACTTGGTTAGGAGCAGTGCTGGGTTGGCAGAGGAGAGAACGATGTTGATGTGTGGTGAGAAATGAGGCAACATTTATCTAACCCCTGAACCCAGCATCTCCCGTAACTCCCAGCATTTTGTCAACTACATGGAGATTCTTCGTTGACCTACTTCATTTGATATTCACTTGATTGGCAGTTGCTGATTTCACTTCTGGTTCACTGATAGCCACCCCTTCACACACACACACCCGTCATAGAGAAAAGTAACCTAAGTTTTCAAAACCACAGTTCTGCACCTCTCTTAGTTCTCATTCCCTTCAGAACACTATCTCTAGTACCCTTTTTTTTTTTGGGTGGGGGGTTATCTTAATTTGATTTCATGTTGGAGACTGTGGTTTACAAACTTTGTACTCCAGCCTCACACGCCCTACCAAGTAATTGTCTCCCTTCACTTTTCCATCCCTAACAAGCTTCCTATTGAAGGCAAGTCCTCAGTTTATATTGCCCTTGGGCATTTGTTTTTCCCCTCCAGTTAGTAGTTATATCATTCATATGAAGATGTCATTCTGAGTTTGTCCCTGCTACTATTCAGCAGATCCATCCATGGAGCAGCAAATCCCATTTTCTTACTGGAACAGGAGAGAACTCAGGCTAGTTTAATAGACAGGAGAGTCTCGACATAGATCTGGGTATGTGGGCACTTAATCTTGGGTAAAAAAAAAAAACCAAAAAGATATAAAGTGGAACAAGTAAAGACTCTTCAGCAAATAGTGCTGGTTGGTCACACAATAGCCTTCAAATGAAGAAAAGAAATAAAATAATTGTAACTTACTTCAGCATGGGTTCTTTCAAAATATTTCTCATAGACATTTTATATTTCAAATATATGGGGCTCTCACCTACTTAGAAATCCTCTCAAAATTGTCCAATGGCTAGATTTTATTGGACTAAATACTAAAAGATCTTATGCATTTCTAATTTTTTAATTCTATGCATACAATTTCATGTATAAATTAAGTCAGTGCCAGAATGAATGAATAAATAGTTTTCCTCCTCCTAACTGCTTATACACCTATATCCCATTGTCTGCCAAAGCTTATAAAGTCTGCATGCATTTGAATATCAAAATTCCTTACAAGGAGTTTTTCAAGAAAAGGGCAAACTAATAGTCCACTGAAACTCAATTTAGACATCTATTTATTTAAGATCTATTCAAGTCATCAGTCTAAAAAAACTGCCTTTCAGTGTAGCAACACTGGAATCCAAAGTAATGTTACAAGGAATAACTGGTTTCTCCACAGTAATGTTATAAGGAAAATAATATTGATATACAAAGTGACAGCAGATATTCAACATTGCATAAAATGCTCTATCTTTTCAAATTTGAAATGTACCTCAAAGGATACGATCATTTGTAAGATGTCATGATTGGACAAGTAAGACAGAAGAATAATTTAAATAAGTTAAATAATGGGGCTAGAGAGATAGCATGGAGGTAATGCATTTGCCTTTCATGCAGAAGGTCATTGGTTCAAATCCCAGCATCCCATATGGCCCCTATGCCTGCCAGGAGCGATTTCTGAGTGTGGAGCCAGGAGTAACCCCTGAGCATTGCCAGGTATGACCCAAAAAACAAAAAATAAGTAGATAGATGATAGATAGATAGATAGATAGATAGATAGATAGATAGATAGATAGATAGATAGATAGATAGATAGATAGATAGATAGATAGATAGAGTAAAATAAAAGTATAGAGCAGAGTTGGGTTTTTTCCTCAGTTTTCTGGCACATAGGATTTAATCAGTCTTTTCAAATGTCTTTAAGACTGATCTAAAAGACTTTGGTTTATCACACACTGGTCTTCAGGATTGAAATGAAACAGATTTATTATTCAAAGGAATAAACTACTTCATGGACCAGCAGTAACTTCTCCAGGAATGGGCTCTGAGCCTACTCCAGGCAGAATCTACACTTGAACCACCCAAGTCGGCTATAGGTGCAATGATCCAGGTGTAATGATCCAGAAATAAATTAATATGTATGTATTCATATAAATTTAGAAGATAAAACACCTACAAAAGGTTTAGCTTTAAAAAAAATGTCCTCCTCTAGGCCTAGACTGAGTGCCACCTCGGGTGCCCTGCTGTGGGTTCCAGGTGGACTTTATTAGGGGTCTCCAGGCTTCCCCCCCCCACTCTACACTAGGGAGGAGGAGCAAAGGGAGGGGTCAGGCAGATAGCTGGCTTCTGGTGCCTTGATCCTGGAGGCCAGCTCTTCCCAGGTATGGGGTTAGGGGGCACCCCATGCCGATGGCATTCTCTCTAGCTTGGGAAGTGCTGGGAGGCTTGGCAGGCCTCCAGCCATTCCCTTTCTCTCCCAACACTAAAGGGGTACACATGGGGTGGATGGCGGGCCTATGCAGCACTGGTGTATGTCGGGACATTACGTAATGACATTCACTGGTATTTTTTTTTTCTTCTCATTGGTCTCCATTATAAAATCGCGCAGGGGTACTTTATATATTTAAAATAAAAATGAGAGGACTGACTCTCAGTTTGGGAAGAAACCAGTTCGGGTGGGGGTACCATATATTTTCAAAATAAAAATGAGAGGATGGACTCTCAGGCTGGGATGAGACCAGTACTCTTTTCCTACTTGTTTACTCTCAGCAGCCTCCTCTTCTTTCATTGTGTAACTGTGGTTGCTACCATACTAGGTTTCTGATTAGTTCCCATGAATGGTGACAATTGAGTCCACTGTCTTAAGTTAGATTGTTTATTTTCCCCACTTTTTATTTTTTCTCCTCTTTGTGAACTGTTCAATAAGATATTTTGGTGAAAGAGTCCCTCTCTATCTTTCCTTCCCTTTGTTATTTGTTAAATATGGGAGTTTGTAGAAGTGTCCCTCCATTTAACATTTATATAAGAACCAAGTCAATTGGATTTTTGGACTTGTTCTAGCATCCCCGTAGCACCAATCTCGCTATGAACTGTTCAATAAGGAATTTTGGTGATAGAGTCCCTCAGTTTAATTCTTATGTTTGAACCAGGTCACAGGGATTGTTGGACTTGTACTTGCAGCTCCCTTATGCACTGATAACGCCAGGTGACATTATTCCTTGTTTGCATGGGCACATTAAAATAAAAAATACTATACATACAAATAAGTTCTTATGTAATAGAGATAGGAACACACAAATCTTGTGGTGCAATGGAAACTTACAAACCCTGAACATTGACATGATGACTTGGCACAGGCCCCAGAGGTTTGGGTATTTTCCAGTCACCCCTGAACCACGGAAGCCATCTATGAAACATCCAACATTGTTTATGACATCACCAGGAAGCAATTCTCTACCAGGGAAGACCCTACTGCTGCTCTGACATCGATTTACTCAAAAGACTCTTCCCTTAACACTGAGAAGATTTAAACAACAACGACCTGCGTACTGGACAGGGCTTTCTGCATTGCCCTTTAATTCTGAGTTGAAATTAGATGCTGCTCCGCACCATCCTGACTTCAATGTAGGATATACAGATTCCAGGACCTTCAATACAGAAACATGAGATCAACAACAGAGACTGTGAAAAATATAACTGTATGGGTACTACAGACAATGACTGGGATTGGACAAACTAGTTTGCCTGGAGCCTAGAAATGGTCTTATGTCAGGAAACTTCAGGGGTAGAGTCTCCTTGTACTTACACCAAAGTTTTTCCTTTCCATGACCCCCTTACTTTGGTGGGCCCATGCAAACAATAATTGCCACACTCACATTGTTTTTACAGTGCTCCTTTGACTCCAAACCTTTAAGAAACCACTAGTAAAAATATCTAGAACTGCAAAAAAAAAAGTTTACATTAGTGTTAACATATATGCTTGTAGTTACACTAGCATTCTGTGGGACAAAGGAGGGAGATAAGGGATATATGCTTGGGAACAGGGATGAAGGGAGGACAACACTGCTGGTGGAAAGGCCCTCATTTATTGTCACTGTGTACCTTAAATATCACTGTATAAGATTTGCTGTTATATATTCTAATAAATATCTGTCATTTAAATATAAAAAGTCCTCTTGCAAATGTATTGGGTGATCATCTGGTTCAAAAAATAAATGAATGAGTGTGTTGAGAATGTATTTTCAAAAAAAAATTTAAAGAAAAATTTTACATTCAAAGGATGACGATTTGAGAGGTACCTTGCAAGCAAGGACCAGGTTTAAAGCTCTCTTGAAGCCCATAAGTATCCTTAACTTAGGCTTATATTTTACAGCACCCATTAAAAATTTCCTCAAAGAAAGGAATTCTATCAAGAAGTTATGAAACCATTGAATATTATCTTTGGGTCAGCATGGATCAAGAGTAGAAAACAAGTTTAATTCAAAATGCAAACATAACTATTTCCATGGAATGCAAACCTCTTTGGGATCACTTTCTGTGGGATACTTGAAACAGAAGATTATATTTGTGACAAAATCCAGGTAATAATTTCAAGCTGCCCATTAACGTCTCCAAATGATCTTTATGCAAATAGTACATTATTTGTTCTTGATTTAAATCACTACAGAATCCTACGTAAGTGGGTTATAGTGTAAAAGCTCGTTTCTTTAATATTAAGTAACTCTGACACAATTCAACATCATTTTTTCATTCAAAAGTGTAACAAGAATAACCTATCAATTTTAAATGAGGTTCACCAAATGAATTCAGGTATGCCAGTTTATCAAATCACTTATAAATAACTGCTTCCCTATACTGTGCCTATTTCTGCAAATTAAAATGTCCTTTTACCCGATTAAACTTCATAATCTGAGCACTTTACTTCTGCAGATTTTGTAGTTGCTAACTAAAAATTGCTCAGTCAAAAGGAGCTCTTTTCAATAGCTCTGGGAAAACAATCTTGTAGTTAATTATTTGGAGGAAAAGGGGAACACCCTATTCTCAAAGAAGAACTCTTTTTTTGTTCTTTTTTGTTTTGTTTCATTGGTTTATTTTTTTTGAGGGGAGGGGTTGGACCACACCTGGTGATGCTCAAGGGTTAGTCCTGCCTATGCACTCATAAATCACTCCTGGCTTGGGGAAGATATGAGACACTGGCATATAACAGAGAGAGGTTTGTCCTGGGTCGGCCTCATGCAAGGCAAATGCCCTACCACTGCACTATCACTTCGGCCCCTAAAAGAAGCACACAAAAAATATTTGGAGTCAAGAATTTCACTTTCACACATCTATTACTACCCATGACAACAAGTTGCATATTTACAGTATGTCTAAAGAACCTCAGAAAGAGGTGGCGCTAGAGGTAAGGTGTCTGCCTGGCAAGTGATAGCCAAGGATCAGGACTGCGGTTCGATCCCCCAGCACCCCATATGGTCCCCCCAAGCCAGGGGCAATTTCTGGGTGCTTAGCCAGGAGTAACCCCTGAGCATCAAACGGGTGTGGCTCGAAAAAAAAAAAAAAAGAACCGGAGGAAGGGGAAAAAAATGTGTGTGTTTGAGGGAGAGTCAAACAATGAGAAACGTATCCAGAGATACAACAGTGAGCAGAAGGCTTAATTGATGGGCTGCTTTTCCCAAGGAAAACCCTTCTATGTTGTTGGTCAGCATGTAAATTAGTACAGCTGTGCTGGAAAGCAAAGAGGAGACTCCTCAAGAAATAAAAGAGATTCTATATGATCCATTTATCTCATGTCTGCATATATGCAAAGAATAGAGAACACAAAATCAGAGATGAATTAGAACCCATGCTCACTCACTCAATTATGATTTAGGACAGTCAAAGCTGGAAACAAGTAAGTGCTTACTAAGAGTTGGATAAAGATTTTTTTTATATGTAGTAAAATGCAATATTCCTCCATTATTAAAATGCTGAAACTGTGCTTAGCGAAGTTATAACCCCTCCCAGGCCAAAATGCAAATCTCACCTGGAGAGGCAGACCAGCCCACTTCTGGGCGGGGTTTATGGAAGGTAACAAAGGGGTTGCCTGAGGAGTGTAAAGGAGATTCAGCAAGAATCTGCAGAAGTTGGCAGCATGAAAAGAAAGAAACAGGTTGAGGTGCAGGGCTGCTTATGGAGCCTGCTTAAAAGGTTTATCTTAGAAACCACACATGTTGTCTAAGGCCTATTAATAATAAAGCTTCATGTCTCCTGACTTCTTTTTTTGTTTTTTGTTTGTTTGTTTGTTTTTTGTTTTTTGTTTTTTTTTTGGTTTTTGGGCCACACCCGGCTGTGCTCAGATGTTACTCCTGGCTGTCTGCTCAGAAATAGCTCCTGGCAGGCACGGGGGACCATATGGGACACCGGGATTCGAACCAACCACCTTTGGTCCTGGATCGGCTGCTTGCAAGGCAAACGCCGCTGTGCTATCTCTCCGGGCCCAATGTCTCCTGACTTCTACTTACTGCCTTTTCTTCACCACTACCCCGAACCTACAGACCCGACCACATCATCATCCACAACCATCAAGGACCCTATAATTAATATGTAATACTATAGAAGTCATTCAAATAACACAGGCAAACACTCATTGATGACTTCATTCAAATGTGGCACATGAGAAAACCAAACAAGTGAACCCTATAAAGCTAGGGAAACCTTTGAGACCAAAAACATAAAGAAGTGATTATCAGAAGAGATGGAGGAAGAGGGATGACAAGTGAATTTAGTTAAAGGGGCCAATCTATGATAAATGTCAGATTTGGAGTTTACATTGGTGAACGTAATGCAATTTATACACCAGGGTAGTTTTCCCCTAGGAGACACACCTGAAACTTATGCATGTTACAATGCACTATTACTTCAATAAAGTAATAAATTGATATAGATATTTTCTTCCAAGAAGTGATGTGATGAGATATTCCATACTGAGAAAAGCAGTCAAAGCTGCTCACATAATTTCTTGAGCTCACATAATTCCTGAGCAGCCCCTGGGTAGGACAGAATTTTCAGAATTTTCATGTCACTTCAATATGCAGTGGCTCTACAAAAAGTTTCATCATTGACTTGCATTTTCAATCCAGAAGATCTCAGTAAGAGAAAAGAAAGCAGGGCAGATACATCTGCATTGTGAGAAAGGGAGGGGAGAAGTAAGGAGGGAGGTGTGGTAGGGAGGGGAAGACAGGGAAAGAAGAAAGAAGAAAGGCTATTTTTGTTATTAAGCATATTTGTTGAGTTTCTACTATAAAACCAACATTGGAGAAGCATTTTTGAGGAATTAATCTGTAAAAAGAGTTTGGGAACAGCAAAGTCAAAACAAAACCAAGTATGGTTTTTCATCATTTCAGTCTTCTTATAAAATTATAAAATGCCCTGAGGGTAAGGGAAGAGGAAATGGGAGGTAGGACAAAAACGGAGGGGTAGGGAGGACAATTTGGGGATGGGAAGCCCCCCTGATTTTATGTAAATATGTACCTAAAATATTATTGTCAACAATATGTAAGCCACTATGATCAAAATAAAAATTATATTTAAAAAAAAAATTATAAAATGCTTAGGAACAATTTCAAAAAAAAAAAAAAAAGAGGAGCTGAAGCAATAGCACAGCTGTAGGACATTTGCCTTGCACGAGGCTGATCCAGGACAGACCTGGTTTAATCCCCAGCACCCCATATAGTCCCCATCGCCAGGAGCTATTTCTGAGCACATAGCCAGGAGAAACCCCTGAGCATGACTGGGTGTGGCCCAACACCCCCCCCAAAAATGTTATTAAGATGTAGCTGTAAAGATTTTTACTTGACTTTGATACCTTAAAAAGAAACCTATTTTGCAATAAACCAACTTGTGAAATGCCTTTCCAATTAATAGTTCAAGAATTCCAGGCATGCACGGTTATATGGATTGCCTGTCTTCCCAGCAGATTTTTCATCACTGTTGAAACATGGCACTTTACAATATTTCTATGCCATCACTTAACACTGTTCAAGATGTCAAGAGCCATATAATTCCCCAGGGGCCACTCTGCAGCCAACTAACATCTTTTGAACTATAAATACTCCTAAAATGAATTCCTGTGAGAATTTTTAGCCTCACCATATCAAACTTTTGGACATCATGACAACTTCCTTTGAAAGTCTTACAGGGCCAAAGGGAGTACATGAGTTTGAAATTAGGTTACGTAAAATGTTTTTTTTAAACATATCTTTATTTAAACTCCATGATTACACATATGTTTGTGTTTAGGTTTCAGTTACAAAAAAAGAACACCCCTCTTTACCCATGCAGCATTTCCACCGCGAATGCCTCCAACTCCTTCCCCCACCCTTGCCTGTATTCGAGACAGGCATTTTATTTCTCTCACTCACTGTCATTGTCATGATAGTTGTTAGTGTATTTATTTCTCAAAATGAACTCACCGTTCTTTGTAGTAAGCTTCATATTGTGGGCCGGTTCTTTCAACTTCATCTCCATTGTCTCTGGGTATTATTACAATAATGCCTTTTATTTTCTTAAAATCACAAATAATAGATTAACGGATGTTAAACCATCCTTGCATTCCTGGGATGAAACCTATTTGATCATACTGTATGATCTTCGTGATGATGCATTGGATTCTATTTGCCAGGATTTTGTTGAAGATCTTTGCAATAGCATTCATCAGGGATATTGGACTGTAATTTTCTTTTTTGGCAGCATCTCTGTCTGGTTTTGTATCAAGGCGATGTTGGCTTCATATAAAGCTGTTTGGGAGTGTTCCCGTTTTTTCAATTTCATGGAAGAGCCTGGCTAGGATTGGTAGTAGCTGCTCCTGAAAGGTTTGAAAGAATTCATTAGTAAATCCATCTGGGCCTTGGCTTTTATTTGGGCAGATGTTTGATTACAGTTTCACTTTCCTCAATAGTGATGGGGGGATTAGATATGCTACATCCTCCTTACTTAACTGTGTCCAAGAATTTATCCATTTCTTCTAGGTTCTCATGTTTAGTAGCATAAAGTTTCTCAAAGTAGACTCTGATTATCCTTTGGATCTCTGCAATATTCGTCATTATCTCCCCCTTTTCATTTCTAATACAGGTTATCAAGTTTCTCTCTCTCTCTTTCATTGTGAGTTTTGCCAATGGTCTATCAATCTTGTTTATT
Organism: Suncus etruscus; assembly: GCF_024139225.1. Classification (NCBI taxonomy): domain Eukaryota; kingdom Metazoa; phylum Chordata; class Mammalia; order Eulipotyphla; family Soricidae; genus Suncus; species Suncus etruscus. Next base: position 67,128,130 of record NC_064858.1, read on the forward strand.
TTTTCAAAGAACCAACTTCTGCTTTCGTTGCTCTTTCGGAATTTTTTTGGTTTCCACTGCGTTGATTTCTGCTCTCAGCTTTGTTATTTCCTTCTGTCTCCCTATTTTTGGGTCCTTTTGTTGAGCACTTTCAAATTCTATGAGCTGTGTCATTAAGCATTCAGGTAGGCCCCCCGTCCTTCCTGAATGTGTGCTTGAAAAGCTATAAATTTTCCTCTCAGGACCACTTTTGCTGTGTCCCATAGATTCTGGCAGTTTGTGTCTTCATTATCATTTGTTTCCAAGAAAGGTTTGATTTCCTCTTTGATTTCATCTCGGGTCCACTGGTTGTTCAGTAGCAGGCTGTTTAATTTCCAGTTGTTAAAGTTTTTCTTCTGTGTGCCTTTGTGGTTCACATCTAATTTCAGAGCCTTGTGTTCAGCAAAAATAGCCTGCAAGATTTCTATCCTCTTGATTTTATGAAGGTATGTTTTATGTGTCAGCATGCAGTCTATCCTGGAGAATGACCCATGTACATTGGTGAAAAATGTGTATCCAGGTTTTTGGGGGTGGAGTGTCACCTGAAAAGAGTTATGGAAGTTATAGTATATATATATATATATATATATATATATATATATATATATACATATATATATATACATACATATATATACATATATATATACATACATATATATATATATATATACTAGTCCTCTTTCTTCCATAACTCTTTTCAGGGCTAGTATGTTTTTGTTGGGTTTCAGTCTGGTTGACCTATCAAGTGTTGACAGGGCCATATTGAGGTCTCCCACAATTATGGTGTATTACTGATGTCTTCTTTCAGATTTGTCAGTAATTGTATTAGATAATTTGCTGGTCTCACATTGGGTGCATATATGTTTAATAGTCTGATTTCTTCCTGTTTATTAGTACATAGTGTCCATCTTTGTCCCTTACAACTTTTCTGAGTATAAAGTTGGTGTCGTCAGATATTAATATGGCCACCCCAGTTTTTATAAGGGTGTTGTTTGATTGGATGAGTTTCCTCCTGCCTTTGACTTTGAGTCTGTTTGTTCTGACTATTCAGGTTTCTTGTAGGCAGCAGAAGGTTGGATTCATCTTTTTGACCCATTTTGTCACTCTGTGTCTTTTAATTGGTGAGATTAGTCCATTGACATTGAGGGAGATGATTGTCATAGGATTTAATGTCATCTTTGTAGATAAGTTTGCTGTGTTTGTTGGTCTCTCTTGTCCTAAAGTAGACTTTTGAGTTTTTCCTTTAAGGCCGGTTTTTCATCTGTGAAGTTTCTGAGCTGTTGTTTATCCATGAAACTACTTATCTTTCCTTCAAACCTGAATGTGAGTCAGTCTGGGTGCAGTATTCTTGGTGAGGCACCCATTTTATTCAATCTTGTCACAATATCCCACCACTGTCTTCTGGCCTTCAGGATTTCTTATGACATGTCTGCTGTAAGTCTTAGGGATGCTCCTTTGAATGTAATTTCCTTTCTTAATCTTGCTGTTTTCAGTATTCTATCTCTATCTGTGGGATATGTCATAGTAACAAGGATGTGTCTTGGGGTGTTTTTCTTTGGGTCTCTTTTAGCCGGTACTCTTTGGTCATGCAGGATTTGACTGCATGTAGTCTTTAACTCTGGGAGTATCTCTTTGATGATGTCTTTGACAGTTGATTCTTCCTGGAGATCCCCTTCCTGGGTTTCTGGGACTCCAATAATTCTTATGTTGTTTCTGTTGAGTTTATCAAAGACTTCTATTTTCATCTATTCACATTCCATGAGTACTTTTTCCATTGCCTGATCGGTTTGTCTTAAGGTTTTTTTCCATATCTTCTGCTGTGTTGAGTTTTTCTGCATCTCATCTTCCAGCACACCGATTCTGTCCTCAGCTGCTGTTACCCTGCTGGAGAGGACATCCACTGAGGTTTTCAGTTGAGCTACCGTGTTTTTTCAGATCTGTTATTTCAGTGTGAAGTTTTCTGATTTCTGTCTTTGTGTTCTTTACAGATCGATCTATGCTTTCTTTGAATTCTACAAACATCTTCCTTATTTATATTCTAAACGCCTTATCCGAGAGTTAATCAGATGGTTGGAATTTTTTACGTCATCTGTGCTCTCATCTTCATTCTCTGTGCATGGTGTTTGCCTCCGAGGTTTCCCCACTGTCACGCTTGTACATCAACAAGAAAAATAAAAATCACATTATCATATCAATAAATGTAGAAAAAGTATTTAATAAGGTCCAACACCCATTCTTGATCAAAACTCTCAGCAAGATGGGAATGAAGTGAACCTTTCCCAATCTAGTTAAAACCATCTACCACAAGCCAATGACTAATATTATCCTCAATAAAGAAGAACTAAAGCCTTTCCTCTAAATTCTGGTACAAGACAAGGCTGTCCACTCTCACCACTCCTCTTCAACATAGTACTGGAACTGCTTGCTATAGCAATCAGGCAACAAAAAGATATCAAGGTAATCCACATAGGAAAGGAAGAAATCAAGCTCTCATTGTTTGCAGATGACATGATACTCTACTTAGAAAACCCTAAAGACGCTACCAAAAAGCTTCTAGAAACAATAGACTAATATAGCAAGGTGGCAGGCTACAAAAGTAATAGACAGAAATCAATGGCCTATTTATACACCAATAATGATAGGGAAGAGATGAATATCAAGAAGGCAATCCCATTCACATTAATGCCAAACAAACTCAAATATCTTGGAGTCAACTTGACCGAAGACATGAAGGACCTATACAAAGAAAAATTTAAAGCCCTACTCCAAGAAATAAGAGAGGACACACAGAAATAAAAACACATATCCTGCTCATGGATTCGCAGGATTAACATCAGTAAAATGGCAATACTCCCCAAAGCATTGTACAGATTTAATGTGATCCCTCTAAAGCAGGGGTCCTCAAACTTTTTAAACAGGGGCCAGTTCACTGTCCCTCAGACCATTGGAGGGTCTGACTATAGTAAAAACAAAACTTATGAATGAATTCTTATGCACACTGCATATATCTTATTTTGCAATGAAGAAACAAAACAGATACAAATACAATATGTGGCCAACGGGCCATAGTTTGAGGACCACTGCTCTAAAGATACCCATGACATTCTTCAAAGAAGTGTATCAAACACTTATGAAGTTCACCTGGAACAATAAACACCCTCGAATAGCTAAAGCATTCCTAAGGAAAAGGAATATGGGAGGCATTACTTTCCCCAACTTTAAACTGTACTACAAAGCAATAGTTATCAAAACAGCATGGTATTGGAATAAGACAGACCCTCAGATCAGTGGACTAGGATTGAGTTCTCAGACAATGTTCCCCAGACATACAATCACCTAATCTTTGACAAAGGAGCAAGATATCCTAAGTGGAGCAGGGAAAACCTCTTCAACAAGTGGTACTGGGAGAACTGGTTAGCCACTTGTAAAAAAGCGAACATAGACCCCAGTTAACATCATGTACAAAGGTAAAATCCAAATGGATTAAAGACCTAGATATCAGACCTTATACCATAAGGTATATAGAACAACACGTCGGTAAAACACTCCATGACATTGCGACTAAAGGCATCTTCAAGGAGGAAACTGCACTTTCCAAACAAGTGGAAGCAGAGATCAACAAATGGGAATACATTAAGCTGAGAAGCTTTTGCATCTTAAAAGAAATAATGCCCAGGATACAAGAGTCACCCACCATGTGGGAGAAACTATTCACCCAATACCCGTCAGATAAGGAGCTAATATCCAACATATACAGGGCACAGACAGAACTTTACAAGAAAAAAACATCTAATCCCAGCAAAAAATGGGGAGAAGAAATGAACAGACACTTTGATAAAAAAGAAATACAAATGGCCAAAGGCACATGAAAAAATGCTCCTCGTCACTAATCATCAGGGAGATGCAAATCAAAACAACGATGAGATACAGTCTCACACCACAGAGATTGGCACACATCACAAAGAATGAGAACAATCAGTGCTGGCAAGGATGTGGAGAGAAAGGAACTCTTATCCACTGCTGGTGGGAATGCCGTCTAGTCCAAACCTCTATGGAAAGCGATATGGAGATTCCTCCAAAAACTGGAAATTGAGCTCCCATTTGACCCAGCTATTCCACTCCTAGGGATATACCCTAGGAACACAAGAATACAATACAAAAACCCCTTCCTCACACCTATATTTATTGCAAGGCTATTCACAATAGCCAGGTTCTGGAAACAACCAAGATGCACTTTAACAGATGAATGGCTAAAGAAACTGTGGTACATATACACAATAGAATATTATGCAGCCGTCAGGAGAGATGAAGTCATAAAATTTTACTATACATGGAAGTGCATGGAGTCTACCATGCTGAGTGAAATAAGTCAGAGGGAGAGAAAGAGAGAGAGAGAGAGAGAGAGAGAGAGATGCAAAATAGTCTCACTCATCTATGGGATTTTAAGAAAAATAAACATCATTTTTGCAACAATCCTTAGAGACAATGAGAGGAGGGCTGGAACTTCCAGCTCACTTCATGAAGTTCACCACAGTGGTTAATGCAGTTATATAAATAACTACACTGAGAACTACCATAATCATGTGAATAAATGAGGGAACTGGAAAGCCTGTCTAGAGTACAGGTAGGGGTGGGGTGGGATGGAGGGAGATTTGGGACATTGGTGGTAGGAAGACAATTGTACTGGTGAAGGGGGATGTTCTTTACATGACTGAAACCTAATCACAATCATATTTGTAATCAAGATGTTTAAATTAAAAAAAAAGTTTATTCATTTCAAAGTCTAACACAATTTGGTAAGGAACATAAAATATTGTTATAAAAGCCATAATAAAGTGCTAAGAGAGATAGTAAAACAAATAAAAAATAAAATAAAATAATATAAATGAGTCAGACTATTTAGTGTCTATCTCTCTGCCTCTGACTTATTTCATTTAGCATAATAATTTCCTTGTCCATCCATGTATAGAAAAATTTCATGACTTTATCTTTTTGAACAGCTGCATAGTTTTCCATTATGTAAATGTACCACAGTTTCTTTAGCTACTCATTTGTTGTTGGACATCTGGGCTGTTTCTAGATTCTGGCTATTGTAAATAATGCTGCAATTAATATTGGTGTGCAGAAGGCATTTTTGTATTGTGTTTTTGTGTTTCTAGGGTCTATCCCTAAAAACACATAGCTGGATCATCTGGGAGCTCAATTTCCAGTTTTTTAAGGAACCTCCACACTGTTCTCCATAAATTCTAGACTGCCTGGCATTCCCAACAGGAGTGAATAAAAGTTCCTTTCTCCACACATTCTGCCAACACTGATTGTTCTTATTCTTTGTACTACAAAATAATAGTCATTAAAACAGCATGGTATTGGAATAGAGACAGACCCTCAGATCAGTGGAATAGACGTGATACTCAACGAATGTTTTCCAGACATACAACCAATTAATATTTGATAAGGGGCAAGAAATGCAAATTGGAGAAAGGAAAGCCTCTTCAACAAGTGGTGTCTGGATAACAGGTCAGTCACATGAAAAACAGTGCACTTCGACCTCCATCTAACATCATGCACAAAGTTCAAATCAAAATGGATTAAAGACCTTGATATCAGACCCAAAACCATAAGGTATATAGAACAACACATAGGTAAAACACTCCATGACATTGAGTCTAAAGGTATGTATCATCAAGGAAGAAACAGCATTCCCCAAACAAGTGGAAGCAGAGTTAAACAGATAGGACTATATTAAGCTGAGAAGCTTCTGCACCTCGAAGAAAATAGTGCCTAGGATATTGAAGCTACCCACAGAATGGAAGAAACTATTCACCCAATACCCATCAGATAAGGGGCTAATATTGAAAATATACAAGGTACAACAGAACTTAACTAGAAAAAAAATCTAACCCCCTCAAAAAATGGAGAGAAGAGGGATAGGAGCAATATTCCAGCAGTAGGGCATTTGCCTGATCCAGGACAGACCTCAGTTAGATCCCCAGCATCCCATATGGTCCCCCAAGCCAGGGGCAATTGCTGAACACATAGCCAGGAGTAACCCCTGATCGTCACTGGGTGTGGCCCAAAAAACAAAACAAGAAAAAAGAAAAAAATGGGGAAAAGAAATGAAGACAATTCCTCAAAGAAGAAATACAAATGGCCGAAAGGCACATGAAAAACTGCTCTACATCACTAATCATCAGGGAGATGCAAATCAAAACAACAATGAAGTATCATCTCACACTGACAAACCTCACAAATAGGATTTTTTTTTTTTTTTAGGTTTTAGTTTTTTAGTTTTTAGGCCACACCCGGTGACGCTCAGGGATTACTCCTGGCTATGTGCTCAGAAATCGCCCCTGGCTTGGGAGACCATATGGGACACTGGGGGATTGAACCTCAGTTCATCCTAGGTTAACACATGCAAGGCAAATGCCCTACCACCTGCGCCACCACTTAGGCCTCTACAAATACAAATTTTTAAAAAATACTCAGCCAGCCCTAGAAACTGAGAAAGAGAATTTTCATTCTCTACTTGAAAAACGTTTGGCCTCAAACATAATTCAATTCCTTGCACCCAAAGCACTGTTTTCATACACGGTTTTCTAATTAAACCATAGTACTGGCCTATCACAAACTTCTTTTTCTTTAAAAAAAAATATCATGTTTCTAAGAAATAATAAAACATGTTATAAAATTGCAGAGTGAAAGATAATCATCAAGAAAAAAAGGATTTAACAGAAACATTTTCTTTGAACACAATACCTTGCACACAGCTGCTATTCTAAGGGCACTTGTGTGCGCTTCATTTGACAAATTGTGTCATTTAGTCCATCTTCTGGGCTGTAACTACATGCTGTGCAATTTATACTGTCTCACTCATGTATCACTAAATGCTCCTGCAAAGAAATCAGGAAACAAAAGCTTACAGGAAATTACCATAAGCAAATAGCATCTCCTCTACCAAATATTAAGGTACTTTTAAAACTGATAAAGAAGCAATGCTCCAAACAATGTGGCCTATATACAGCCTTGAAGTAAATAATGAAGTGTTTCATTTTACAGCAATAAAATGGAATCTAAAACTGGACTTAGAATTTACTACTTTAGTCACTACTTTAGATTAATTTTTTCTACATTACTTTTTAAAGAGGAATAAAAGAATCTCATCAGTTCTTCTTTAAAACAACCATGTCTAATAGTTCAAAGTGCCACTGAAGAAAATTCCCTTAATAAATACAACCCTCTAAAATGACAGAAACTGTAGAATCCTGAAAACAAATCATTTCAATGCTTTCTTTTTCCACTAAAGTCTCCTGAATTTTTCCTATTTACTTGTAAAGGCAAAGTCAACACTGAACCCCAACTACATTTACAAAAATTTCAAAAAGAATAAAACAATGAACTAGAATTTTGATTCTACAAAAACTTAGGTGCCAGAAACACATAAAAAGTATGACTGGGAAAAAAAAAAGTATGACTGACAGGAGAAACCTAGAGGAAGATGATAGATGGAAAACTGATAATGTTGCATCTTGCTGGAATCAACTAGCTGGGCAAAGTAGTAGCTAAATACCTGGGAAGCAGAAAACTCTGATCCCTCTGACCAGTGGAAAAAACAAGGGTTCAGTTGTTATAGACTTCCCCCCCCCCAAAAAAAAATACCACTAGGAAAGAAACACTTGGGACAGATAATCGGATTATCTGTCCCAAGTGTTTCTTTCCTAGTGGTATTTCTAAGGCTTCCACCCACTTAAGTAAAGTGCCAGTCAGCACCAGGCCAAAATTAAGCCCAGCAGAAATCATTTAACATGAGTTGGGCATGATCCCAAAGGGAAGTAGCCAAGATAGTCTCGATTACATGGTTTATAATATAGTATTTTGAATAAGATATATTTCAGAATGAACTGACATCCTGATGTCATACTGGTGCGAGCAAGGAGTATTTACATATATCTTCACCAAATTCCCAGTTTCAAACATTTTACAGTTTTTTTTGTTTTTTGATTTTTGGGTCACACCTGGCAGCTCTCAGGAGTTACTCCTGGCTCTGCATTCAGAAGTCACTCCTGGCAGGCTCAGGGGACCATATTGGATGCCAGGATTCGAACCGAGATCAGTCCTGTGTTGGCTGCGTGCAAGGCAAATCCCTTACCACTGTGCTACCACTCCAGCCCCCACTTTACAGTACTGACCAAAGTGCACCGAGGAAAGGGTATATACAACTGCAGACAAAAAAAGAGTGAGGTTATACACCAGGAGAAGCTACTGGCCAATAGTCATCAGCAACAGCAAAGGGTTGAAGGCAGTAATTTATGTCAGAAAATCCAGTCTTCAGGGAGAACAACAAGCATCATGTGTAGATGACACCTGCAGAAATGCCAAATACGACACCTTTTCCTCTCTACAGACACTCACAGTCTGTAGTTCCCAGTAACATCTTTCCTCCCTCACTTTCTTTCACACTCAACTGCAAAACAGCTGTTGACAGATGCAAAGACTTGAAGAAGTTAACTCCCTAAAACTGATCTATGACTTTGTTGTCAAGAAATAAACAAACAAAGGACTAGTGTTGCTGTCTCCAAAACACTTTGGATGAGAGAATAAGTTACAAGAAAGTTGGTAAGTCAGAGACAAATATTTCATAACACCTCAAGGTTAAACTATTTATTTTCCTGCTATTGTAAAAGTTCCTAGCTTTAGAGAAAAATATGTCCTTCATCAATAATAAATAGCTGCACCATTACAGGCATTTTAAGCAAATGCTTTTACAGTGTTAACTAGCAGAAAAGAGATTAAGACAAATAATGCGTCAAACTTGCATTGGAATCCAAAAGATTGTAGCTCTTTCAGAAATACAGAAATATAGGATTCATATTACCTGAGGGATAGATCAATGCTGAAATAGTGCAGATGGCAAGATCCTATAAATTAATAATCAAATGTACACAATGTATAAGAAAATAACTTAATTGACTAGGAAGCACTTTTCCTAATGGCATTTCTGCATGTCCAGCCAATCCTTATGTGAGTCATTTGCTAGGAAAAGCCAGATTGTGATCAGTTCAATAAATGGAACGTCAAGGGCTTTGGGTCAGATCTGACAAAATTTTGTAAAAAAAAAAAAAAAAAAAAGGAAAAAAGAAATTTGATATAACTTTGAATTCACTGTTAAGAGATGTACTTCCTTCTAAGAGCAAAATGAATTTTTGCCAAATTGATTTGACTTGACTAAAAACCAAAACAGCTCTAGCTAATAATAATAAGCTATACAAAATTATTCAAAACTAAAAATAATCAATTCCTTGCATTTTATTGTTGCTGTTGTTTTAGGGGAGTTGTTTTGTGGCCACACCAAATAGTGCTCAGGGCCCTTGGAAATTAATGGGTGTCAGGGATCAAACCTGGATTAACCACATGTAAGGCAAAAGCCCTTCCTACTATATCATCATCTGGCCCTGCATATTTCTTTTGGTGTAATTATACTAGGAGCAAATTCAAAGGATCAATTAATACCCCAGTACACACTAACTTCTTCTAATAAAAACCTGCAGAGGCCACTTCTGAAATAGTCAAAATTTCTCCCTTATTTATGGTACTACTATTGATCCTCAGGCTCTTTCAAAAATTGAAAAGGCAGGAATCTTCTCTAAGTCCTTTTCTGAGCCAAATAACATGCTCATTCTCAAAGCTGACTCCACCAAGAAAGAAAACTACAGACCAATCACACTAATGAACATGGATCCTGAACAATATTTTTGCAAACAAAATCCAAAAACACATCAAAAAGATTATACACATTGACCAAATAGGTTTCATTCCAGAGATGCATGCAAGGATAGTTTAATATATGCAAATCAAATAACATCATACACCAATCAACAAAAAGACAAAAACCACATGATCATATCAATAAATGTAGAGAAAGCATTTGACAAGATCCAACACCTATTCATGATGAAAACACTCAGCGAAATAAGTTTGGAAGGAACCTTCCTCAAGATAATTAAAGCAAATTATAAAAAGTCCACAGCCAACATTATCCTTAATGGAGAAAAACTGAGAACATTTCCACTAAGGTCAGGCATAGGCAAGGCTGTCTAGTGGAAACATCCACTCTTGTTCCACATAATTTTAGAAGTCCTAGCAATAGCAATTAGACAATAGAAGGGAATCAAAGGAATCCAAGTAGGGAAAGAGATAATCAAGTTATTTGCAGATGATATAATGATATATATATATCAAAAACCATAAAGAGTCCACAGAAAAGCTTTTAGAAACAATAAAGCAATACAGCAAAGTGGCCGGCTACAGAGTCAACACACAAAAGACAGTAGCATTTCTTTACAAATAAAGAAGTAGAGGAGAAAGCGATCCAGGAGTCTAAACCATTTAAAATAGTATCTAAAATATCAAGTACATAGGAATCAACCTAACAAGAGAGATGAAAGACCTATACCATGAAAACTTCAAAATGCTTGAGAAAGAAATTGAAGAGGACCTAAGGAATTGGAAGAATATCCCATGCTCATGGGTAGGAAGAATCAATATCATCAAAATGACCATCTTATCTAAACTACTATATAGATTCAATGCAATCCCTATCCAAAATTCAAACATTATTCTTTAAGAAATTAGAACAATCAATTATAAAGTTTGTGTGGAACCACAAAAGACCTAGTTTAGCAAATTCCATATTGAAAAACAAGAAAATGGTGGCATTTCTTCACCTAAACTGAAGCTCTACTATAAAGCCAGAGTGATCAAAACAACATGGTACTGGAACAAAGACAGATGCTCAGACCAACGGGTCAGAATAGAATATCCAATGACTTATCCCCAAATATATGGTCAACTAATATTTGACAAAGGAGCAAAGAACTTGAAATGGAACAAAGACAGTCTCTTCAACAAATGGTGTAGGAACAACTGGATAGCGACCTGTAAGAAATTAAAGATTGATCCTTACCTCACACCTTACACAAAAGTCAACTCAAAATGGATTAATGATCTTGAAATTAGACTCAAAACTATAAAATTCATTGAGGAAAAAATAGGCAGAACATTTAAAGACTTATACCTCAAATAGGTCTGATGATATGATGCCAATGGCAAGAACTATTGCATCAAACCAAAATAAATGGGAATACATCAAACTAAAAATTTTCTGCATAGCAAAAGAAACATGAGCTAAAACTATAAGACAGCTAATGAAATGGGAAAACTTTTTTGCACTCAACACATCAGATAAAGGATTGATATCTAGGATATGCAAAGCACTCACAAAGATTAGCTCACAAAACCTTAAAAAATGGGGAGAAGAAATGAACAGACACTTCTCTGAGGAAGACCAACAGATGGCCAATATACACAAGAAAACATGTTCACCATCACTCATCATTAGGTAAATCCAAATAAAGGCAATGAGTATAGTACACATCAAAAACAATGGGACCAATCTCTGTTGGTGGGTTGGTGGGTATGTGGGAAGAAAGGAACCCTCATCCACTATTCGTGGAAATACTCCCTGGTCCAACCCCTATGTAAAACACTATGGAGGGTTCTCAGTAAACTCAAAATTGAGCTGACATACTACCCAGCAATCATTCTTTTGGGTATCTATCCCCAAGATAAAGACATTCATCCAAAAGTGTATATGCACACCACTATTCATTGCAGCACTCAATACAATAGCCAAGAGTTGAAATCAGCCTAGATGCCCAACAACATATGAGTGGATCATAAAGATGTGGTACATATACACAATAGAATACTACATAGAAATAAGAAATGATACAATCATGCAATTCACAGCAACATGGATGAAGCTGGAAAATATTATGTTAAATGAAGTAAGCCAGAAGAAAAAGGACAAATACAGAATGATATCACATATATATTGTATGTAGAATAACTGCATGACGAAACACAATGGTCTAAATAGTATATACTGTGAATACCATATGTGCCAGGGTATAGCAAGGAGCTGAGATCAAATCAAGCAGAAGAGGAGAAGCACAAAACCTACACTCTCTTTTATAATAGAAAGAAACCTACAACAGCAGAAATAGCTGTTTAAATCGAACAGATGTTTATTCAATCAACGTCTCACTAAAAAGGCAAATAATAATGTACTAATATTTTTACCCACAGAATCAGGTGTAGAATATGACTGGATGCCTGGACTTCGACTACAGTGCTTACTGTTAGTACATTTTAGTGCCTTAATTTTATTATGTATAAAATAACTCTGCATCTCCTTTGTTCATAAAGGTTCATGGAGATATAGATTGGATACCCTAACTTCACAATTCAGTGCTCTATTAGACTCCATATACAGTACTCATTATGACAATGGCTTGATAAAATACTCCATGATTATGTCTTCTATTATGATTTAAAGTTTATGACCATGGAGACCACTCAACAAGGCAACTGCACACCAGAAACTTATGTTGCAGGTCCCATTCAATGAATATGTTTTTGCAAATTACTGTTATCCTTTCTCTTTTATATTTTTAATCTTTTTTTCTTTACTTTTATTTTTTATTTATTATTTACTTATTTTATAATTTTACTTTTCTTCTTTTTTCCTCCTTCAATTCAAACTATGTTATCATTATTGCATAATGCCCACACTGTCAATTTACTTTCAGGAAAGGAACCTTAATGCACAACACACGGAGGAGGATACTACATAGGGTAGACACTTAGTGCTCACTATCATATAGTTTAGCACTCTAAATGTGAAAATCATGTTTATCCAAAAATTTAGCAAAATTCACACCAGCCATTGATGAAGTCCCTAGAAACTGAAAACCTCTTCTCTCTGATGTGCTAGCCCAATTTATTTATTTACCTATTTTTTTCTTTATTAGGTTTTTTCTTTTCTTCTTTCTTTGAATCTAATTTTTTTCATCTATCTATTTTTTCTTAATTCAATTTTTTTGTTGTTGTTGTTGTCTTTGGTCCACAAGTGGTAACGCTCAGGGGTTACTTTTGGCTATGTGCTCAGAAATTGCTCCTGGTTCAGGGACCATATGGATCAAACCCAGGACAGTCCTGCATTAGCAACATGCCAGGCAAACGCCAACCACTGTGCCCCTTAATTCAATTATTTTTGAGCACTCTGGCCAACCCTGTAAGGGTCAGGACTTCAACCACAACCTATGAATAATAGATCTCTAATATCTGTCCATAAGTGGGCATGAATTTGCATGAAGTGGACTCCTCTATGTTTGCTTAATCTATATTGTAAACAATATATGGATATGCCTACAATGTATATAACCTCTGTTATATATATTAATCCCCACCCCATTCAGAACTCCTGTCCTCTCACCCCATCAAACCTGCTCGATTATTTCACCCTATTTAACTCTCTTCACCCTCAGTTCTTTTTTGGTGTTTGTTTTTGCTTTTGTTTGGGGGGGGTTGTTTTGCTTTGTTTTGAGTCACACTGGGCAGCACTCAGGGGTTACTCCTGGCTCTGCACTCAGAAATCACTCCTGGCAGGCTCAAGGGACCATATAGGATGCAGGGAATTGAACCAAGGTCCGTCTGGGGTTGGCCACGTGCATGGCAAATGCCCTACCGCTGTGCTATCTCTCTGGCTGCTCACTGTCAGTTCTTAACTCATGAGGAACTGGGACTGTCCACCTGCTTTAGTAAGCTGCCGCCTGACTCCCAAAGCTAAAGGACATCCTCTCAGTCCCTTATCTCTCACCCCGGCAAGAAGCTGCAACCACCACTCCTGCTGACACAATCCATGTGGCCCTCTTTCTCCCACCTCTATGATGGGCTATTGCTTACTACCAGACTCTGCTCCAGAGGGATCCCCAGCTAGAGAACACTACCTGACCCCTTAAGGCTGCAAACCATTTCTCAGACTTAATAAGACACGGTGTGGGGCGAAACTGTACTCTGGATTTCATCCCCCCACCAAGACTATCTCAAAAGACTTAATGGGGATATCTATATTTTCCTTGTATGTTTAATTTCTTAATAAAAATACTCAGTATATTTTTTCCAAATGTAAAGGTAGTCTCCTCCATCTCTTTTCTTTTTTTTTTTTTATCCTAATTTTTATTTTTGCTTGTTTTGGTTCTGTTTAGCATGAAATTCTAGTAGAATAGTCTTGCTTGGAATAAAAGTTCAGGTCAAAACCAGGGCACAGGGATAGTATAGCTTGTCATTTTTACCCCCAAACAATGTAATTTTTTTTTTTTTTTTTTTTTTTGGTTTTTGGGCCACACCCGGTAACGCTCAGGGGTTACTCCTGGCTATGCGCTCAGAAGTTGCTCCTGGCTTGGGGGACCATATGGGACACCGGGGGATCGAACCGCGGTCCGTCCAAGGCAGCGCTGGCAAGGCAGGCACCTTACCTTTAGCGCCACCGCCCGGCCCCCAAACAATGTAATTTTTACCCCAACAATATAATATGGCATTGTTCCTTTTTGCATAGACACACTAAAATGGGGAAATTTTATGTATAGAAACAAGTTCTTATCTACTAACTAGGGATAAGAATCCAAAATTTTATAACAGGGGCGCTTTCCACCCTAAACATATGTCATGGGGACTCGACTTAGACCTCATTGATCAAACATCAACTGTCCAACCTCAAAACCCTGGATCCTAACATTAGATCTGACAGAGTTCCCTGAAGCAGTAACAGGAAGCAGAGTCCCTCCAGGGCAGTCCCAATCTTGCTCTGGTACCAACTTGCCCAGGGTAGGTTCATACATCACATTGTCCATGACAAAACAGCAACAACTTGCTCTAAGGATAGGTTGCCCAAAGGGAGATATCAGAAGACACTCCATCCTTTGATCTGAGCAAAAACCAATTGTAATTGTAATTGGAGAATTACAGCGGACTGACTTTGACAATGACAACTGAGCAGATCATTTCCTATCACCACTAAGAAAGATGTTGGGGTTTGACAATGAACAGGTCCTGTTTCAATGGTGGAGACATCCCATATCTCTTAGGCCAAAGTAATTTTCTTGCTAATTTCCTCAATACTTAATATGCCTATGCCAAAAAAAAAAAAAGAAAAGAAAAGAAAAGAAAAGAAAAGAAAAGAAAAGAAAAGAAAAGAAAAGAAAAGAAAAGAAAAGAAGAGAAAAGAAAAGAAGAGAAAAGAAACAAACCTTGCCATATTAGCCACCCTTGGTTTTTTTTTTTTAATTCATATTTATAGCTTCCAGGGGACCAGAGAGATAGCACAGTGGTAGGGTATTTGCCTTACAAGCAGCCAATCCCTATTTGTAGCTTCCAGATAGGGGCTCCCATCCACTTTTTTTTTTAAGCAGAACCATAGATCATGAATCATCTTATTCTGCCTCATAGGTCTATGTCTTCCTACAAACTGAGAAAAAAAAAAGTGGATGGTACCAGGGGTAAAGCAGTCTAATGAGCAGTGATTAAAAATAAAATCAAGGGAGGGGGGACTCAAAGCTAATGACAACAGAATCAAGAACCCAAACCACAACTGTTACACTAACAGTCCAGGGGGCTAAGGGTGGAGGTGTGGGATTCATGGTGGGAATTGTGGCAGAGGGAGGTCGTCACTTGTAGTGGGAATTGCCCTAATTCACTCTCACTATGTATTTTAAATATAACTGTGTAAGACTTGTAATTCACATTGGTCTCAATAAAAGTTAAAAAAAAAAAAACAGCAATTACTAGATAGCTGGCAAGTTGACGAAGCTGAACCACATATGTGTTTACATCAGATACTGTGACTTCTACCCATCCCAACCACATTTTGAAGATTAATACAGAAAAATTTGTAGATTTTTCAGTTTTGCCATAAGGAAATTGATTCAGCTAGAAGAAAGTTAATCTCAACCAAGCCACATCAAACCCGAGGAAATGATTATAGATCCACCTTATAAAGTAAATTTAATCTCTCTATTTAAAAGAAGTGAAAACTCTTGAGAATTACACAGCCATGTTTATATTAAAGCAATATGTAGCCCTAAAGAAAATACCAGGGGCTGGAGAGATAGCATAGCGATAGGGCATTTGCCTTGCATGCTGAAAAACAGTGGTTCGAATCCTAGCATTCTATACGGTCCCCCGAGCCTGCCAGGGGCAATTTTTGAGCATAGAGCCAGGTGGCCCTTGAGCGTTGCTGGGTGTGACCCAAAATCCAAAAAAAAAAAAAAAAAAAGAAAGAAAGAAAGAAAGAAAAAGAAAATGCCAGGTTCCTTGGCCTAATTGCAGGCTCTTGATTTAGTCCAAGAATATTGAGCCCAAGAGTCCCTCCGACATTCCTCTCCTTTTCTCTTTGTTGGCATAACCCTCTCCCGGCAACTTTACTGCATTAAAGGTCTTCAAGGGACAGTGACCACAGAGCTAGCTCAACATTTAAAACTTGAATTTTGCTCATCAGGAATTGAGTGGTGAAAATTAACAGCAGCCTATGGTTCCCAGTAACACACTCCTAACTGTTTCTCTTTTCACATGCCAGTGAATGAAGTAGAAAGTATCTCAGAAAAACCCACAGTTGAACATGTCTGGCCACTGAGTCATCTGTATGTGTTATTCAGACATCAAGCCAGTTCCACATTTCTTTTTTTGTTTGTTTGTTTTTCTTTTGTTGTTTTTTTTTAAGTTCCACATTTCTTAATGTTTAGAATACAAAAATTAAGTTTGACACTTCGTAAGACTACATGCTCTTAAAGGTATATAATTAAATCTATGGGTCTCTTTTGAAAAATCAAGATTCAAATACAGGTTTAAGTAGAGAAAATTATAATAAAGATTTACAGCCTTTGACACTATTTACTAAATTACTAAATATTCCTCTATCATGCCATCAAGGAGATAAATGGATAAATCAATCCCATGAAATTCATCTATGTAGTAAGGCAGAAATCAGGAATTTGACATTTAATTAGGCTACAGCATTTTTAACACTAAAAACAATTGCTAACCCCCAAAAAGAGCTCAATTAATTCATCATCACATTCTCCCCTTACCCTTCTCCTTGCCTCACAAAGTCTGAAGATTTCTAATGTTGAAAGAACACATGCAAAGCATTAAACATACATTAGACTGAGACTACAAGCAATTTTAGATTCAGTTCTAATCTTTACCAAGTTCCTTCTTCTGACATGTTTTCCTGAAAGAACTAGTCAGCAATTTAGAAATGCTCAATTATCAGTACTCAACAGTACTCTAGTTCACATTTTATTTATTTATTTTTTTAATAAAGCCTAATTTTTTGGGGGGGTGGGCTGCGCTCAGCGGTTACTCCTGGCTCTGCCTCAGAAATCGCTCCTAGCAGGCTCAGGGGGCCATATGGGATGCGAGGTTTAAAACCACCATCTGTCTTGGATCAGCTGTGTGCAAGGCAAATGCCCCACCGCTGTGCTATCTCTCCAGCCCCAATAAAGCCTAAAGTTAAAAAAAAAAAAACTTTTGTATATTTGAGCTTTATTGGACAAAATATTAATTATTTAAACTAAACCCACAGAGCTAGTCAGTACCCATATTTTTCCCTAACTTGCTTTCACTGAAAAGTCACTCATCTTTGAAAGCAAAAGCTTTTTCTGCCAAGAGCCTAAAAAACAGCAGGTGCATGCATCATAACACAAGAGTGGAGGAACAGAAACAGCTCCCCAAACTCTAACAAACTGTTTCTCCAAGCATATGTCATAATCACTACAACCTCTACCCTGCTTAAAATTCAAGAGCCACAAATGCATTGAAACAATGACACCCAATCTAATCCGCAGGCACAACCTCAAAAGTATAAAGATTTCTGGTTGTTCTTGTGCCTATAGTCAAACAATTGATTTCCCCCTCAGACCTTCGAATCTGGTCTGAACCAAGAGTTAGTAGTTCAAGACACACACCCCTATTCACTCTTTGAAGCTGGAGAATGGCCCCACAGGAGAATTCAGGACATGGTTCCCATCCCGAGCAAATTCCACCTTCACCTCCCTTCATGGTCAACCACTTTGCACAAGTTCCTCCCTGGTACCTCGCCCTGACCCTGGGGATCAATTCACTTGCCACAGCCCAGAGAGGCTGCTGAAAAGCTGTCAGAGTAAATCTGTGCTCACTTTTTGGATGGTTTCATTTCAATGAAGCATGCAACACCCCAGGACGGCTCACAAGTTTAGCCAGGCATGCTGTTCTCCCTAATATATTTTAATTATGCATCTGTTTTATAATTGTAATCAGATTAAGTTACCCCAAAGGCACAAATTGGAATCTTCCCTAATGGCATTGGGAACTTTTCATCAGTGCTAAAATACTAACATTTAAAATTTAAAAAAAAAAAAAAGAAATAAGAAAAAAAAAACAAAACTAAGAGATGCGACCACAACTGTGACTTTTTCCAGAAAGCGATGCAGTTTCTTTGAATACACCATGAAGGTCTCATTACCATCCAAATAAACCCTAAGGCATAAGGTGATTTGAGGGTCTTAGGGGCGTCTTTTTCCTCCCAATTAACGCCTAAATCCTCCTGAAAGCAAAACTGACTTTTTCCAAAGTTCTACAGTATTAACTGGTGGATCCAGGAGTCTGCGCTGGGCTGCGGGGCTTTGGGGGACCCAGAAGTAAAGTTAGAGCAAATGCGCTCCAACCATCACTGTTCTCCCCACTGTGTTGGCAACTGTCTTGTGTGTGTGTGTGTGTGTGTGTGTGTGTGTGTGTGTGTGTGTGTGTGTGTGTGTGTGTGTAGAGCCCATAAATGCAAGTGTCCCATCAAGAAGAGGAAACACTAAGGGATGAGCAAGGGACAGGGAGAAGCTTCCTTCCTTCCCTGACAGACGTCAAACCGCTTAATGTTTGTTTTTGTTGTTGCACCCACAAAGATATTTTTTAATACGTTCATTAAACAGTTTCCCAAATTGCCACTCTTTCCGCTGAGAAACTTCAGCGTCTGCCAAGAGCTGGGGGGGGGGGGGGGACTGGGGGGAGAGAGAGGTAGAGAACCTGCTACAAACTAACAGCTCAACTCCCGACGCTTGCCGCCCGTTTGTCCGCTTTAGATGCTCCAGTGTTCACAGGGTCCCCAGCACCCGGGACCCCGAAAGCAACTAAAGGGTGGACTTCGGCAAGACCGGGCCTCCCCCGCTCTCCCTCCCACACACGCGCTCGCGCGGTGCTCCGCGCCTTACCTGTCATCGTAGCAGAAATCCGCACTCAGGGTGTTGAGGTACAAGGCAAGCCCCAGCGCGCTGCTCAGCAACTCTGCGATCATCTCTCCGCCGCCTTCCTGCGGGCTCTGCTCCCAGGGTGGTGCGGGCGGCGGCGGCGGGAACCCGGGGCATCAATCCCCACCCGGCAGGCTGCACTTGCCCCTGAGACGGCGTCCTCCCCCGGGCCGGCTCAGCCGCTCTCCTGCTCCTCCTCCTTCTCCTCCTCCAGCTGTTCCTCCAGATCCTGATCCCCCACCTCCTGCTCCTGGTCCTGGTCCTGCTCCTCAGATCCTCCTGCTCCTGATCCTCCTGGTCCTCCTGGTCCTTCTTCTCCGGCTCCTTCGGCTCCAACCCCTGGCCCTCCTGCTCCGGCTCCTGCTCCGGCTCCTCCTCCGCCTCCAGCTCCTGCACCTCCTGCTCGCCCCCTTTAGCAGCTCCGGCGTCCTCCCGGGATGCGGGCTCACACCGCGCCCACCATGCTCGGCGCCCGCGAGCTCCGCGCCCACCGCGGATGCACCGGCTGGCTGCTTAGCGCGAGTCCTTCGCGTCGCCCGCCTACCCCATGGCAATTCGGGGAGCGGGCGGTGAGAAGGAGGCGGGGCGTGCGGGCACGGGGCGGAGGGACCCGAGCGAGCCCGGTTAAAGGGCGAGAGACCGAGAGAAAGAGAAAGGGGCGCGGGGAGGGTGCGGGCGAGGCGAGCCACCGCCCCTCCGGCTCCCGCGGCAGCCGCTCATTCACTCTCTACCGGCGCCCGCCCTCCGGGTCCCCGCCCCGGCTCGGCCCGGCCCCTGCGCCAGGGCAGCGAGAAGCTGCGGCCAGAACCTCCAGCAGCGCCCGCGTGGGGTTGCCGACCGAGCACCGCAGCGCCTGCGTGGCCAAAGCCCAGTTCGGCAAGGACCCGCCCCTTCCCCGCCGGCTCCTCCCGGAAGGCTCCGCCCACCCTCCGTCTCCACCTATGGCCCCCTCCCATCCCGCCCCCTGGGTCCTAGGCTTCGCCCACCCTCCGTCTCCGCCTATAGGCTCCTTCTCCTGAATCCCCTGTGGCTGTAGGCCCCGCCCGCCTCGCTTTGATTGACCGCAGGCGTCGCCCACCTTTGGGCTGAAGGCTCCGCTCACTCCAGGTTTGACTGGCCGCAGGCCCCGCCCACCCGTCCTGACTGGTCCACGTTCCGTCCATCTGACTTTAAATGGCCGCAGGCTCCGCCTCCCTTCTCCGGCAGGCCAGTCCAGGCCCTGCACACCCCGCTCCCGCTGGCCTCCTCGCCCCTTTCCTTCCACTTTGCAAAGCCCCTGGGGCCTCGGTGCTCCCGCTGCAGCCCACTGCACTGGGTTAGCTTTAGCGCATTCCGAGGCGGCCGGGTTTGTGGGTTCTGGGTGAGGGCTTGAGAAGAAACGGCGCGCCGCCGAGGACGCGATCTCAGGTCCCACTGTGCTGCCTGGCAACGCCTGACACCCAGCGCTGCCGCTCCACTGCCTTGCGTAAGTCCGGTCGGTCATCTGGAGCGATTTTCTGGGGACACGAAAGTGGAAGAACGAGGTTGACAAGTACAGCAGCCTCCAATTGTCACAACGGTCACGCTCGCAAGGGGGGAAGGGGAGAGATTTCTGCCCAGAGCCTGCAATTGTCCCGAGAGTCGGTGCAAAGAACCTGTGGGGAGGAAAACCTTCCCGCATTCAAGTTGCACACACGCACGCGCACACACACACACACACACACACACACACACACCACGCACACACGCGCACGTACGCACACGCACGCACGCACATATATATAGCGCACAGCTGCTGGGGATATTGGGTGGTTTCCAGGGGACAGTCATACTGCTCTGAGAACCAACCGAGAAAGGATTCCCAGCTCGGTCCTCGAGTGCTGCGCGTTATTTTTCAGCCCAGCGGACCGGGTTGCTAATGCCCTTTCCATTCCTTTCCTGCCGGATGCATGATGGAAGACCTCTAGCAAGAAGAAACCCGGGCTAGACTAACGAATGGGCCTGATTAGAATACACCCCCACCCCCTACCCCCGTACTCAAGACCAGAGAGGATCTTGAGCGACCTGCCTCACCACCATCTCCTCCGGGCTTGGTCACTTTCTGGCTGCAGGAGCGACAAGCTGGAACTACGATGAACACTACTGCAGCGCCCCCTGATGCACAGCAGCCACTGTGCATGAGAAACCGAACCAGTCTTTCTCCCTGACTCCACACCTAACCACCAGCTCCCCATGGGCAGCACCTAACCAGCAAGAACTCCCCCACTCCGCCCCAGCAAATGAACCAACGAAAGAAACTGCAAAGAATTCGAATCCGCATCTGGAGGTGGGTTTGGCAACTGTCTGAAAAGTCATTTCAGGCCCTTGCCACACCCCATGGGGCTAGAGACTAAATTTGTGTGGCATACACGTCTCCAATCCAAGCCCAATCTTTTCCTGGTGCCACAGAAAAGTCTGGATAGACACACATAGAATGATGAATATTTATTATGCCTATTGCGCCATGCCCAGGAAGCAAATGTCTTTGTACTCAATGATAAATGTGAACCTGCATAAAAGGAAGTTGGGGTGGGTGGAGAGCAGATCAGGGTTATACCTGGTGCTTTGGTCCTTTGAGCTTAATTCCCACAGAAGATACCTGTACCTCGAGGGCAGGGAGTGATATTATCACACACACACACTCTCTCTCTCTCTCTCTCTCTCTCTCTCTCTCTCTCTCTCTCTCTCTCTCTCTCTCCTCCCTCTCCCTCTCTAAATCTCTAAATCTCTTTCTCTCACATTTGTTCCTCCCACTGATGATGAATTTTCAAATTGTTCACCAGAGGGACCAGTCCATGGTAGGAAATTTTACCACAAAGAGCGAACTTGGGGCAGAGAAGGGACCATTATGGCAATGACAGGTGGGAATGATCTCTCTGGACAAGAACTGGGCGCTGAACAGAGGTAAAGTGATGTGCATAGTACTCCTTTATTAACAATAATGCAAACCACAATGTCTAAAACAAAAGGAGAGGAGGAGAGAAACAGAGACAGAGAGAGACAGGCAGCAGGGGTTGTGGGAAGGGCCTGAGGAAAACCGGGAACTTTGGTGGTGTGAAATGTGAACTGGGGAAGGATATTGTAACAACTTTATAACTAAAACAAAAAAACCAACTGAATTATGAACAACCTTGTAACCAATAAATGAAAAACCAATTTTATTGCTATGATAATTTAAAGAAAGTTAAAATCAGAAGGCCTGTGTCTCCCCCAGTGTGGATGGCTGAAAAAGGACTCAAAGAGAGGTTGCTTCCTTGAAAAGACAGGATGATATTTCTCGTTTAGTAACAGTTGTAAACAATAGTTGCAAATATTTATTTGGCCTAATAGAATCTAACTGTTGCGAGACTGAGCAGAACCTTTGGAACCTAGACTTCGGCTTAGGGACTGAGCAAAAACATGGATCACACAATACAGAAGACTGAACACACCAACAATGATAGAACAGAACCTCTAGAACTGTAAAGACTCTCTCCTAGACTTTGTCCTAGAACCTGCATAGATACCAAGATTTCTAGCTACAGTGGCCTCATTTTCTCATCCACAATTGAGAGGAAAGTTTCCTGGCACCACAAAAAAAAAAAACAAAAAAAAAAAACAAAAACAAAAAAAAAAAAAACGGGATTATGGTAATGAGTATGTATGGAGCCAGTGGTTGTTCCCATGACAGTATGCTTCAAGAGTGGAGAAACCCTGAATCTCTTAGGCCACTGGAATTTCCTTCCTTCCCCAATACTTTACTGTGCCTATGCAAAAAACAAAACAAGTGGGGGGAACACCAAACCCTACAACTCCAGCACTCCTTTTTCTTATTTTGTTTAGTTTGTTTTTGATATTATTTTTCTTCTCTTTTTTCTTCAACTTTTTTCTTTTTCACTCTTGTGGATATTATTTGGTGATTTGCGGGGGTGGGGGGGCTGGGTGCAATTTTTTTTTCTTGGTAGTTGCTACCAAATAGTTCTTCTCTTTTCCTTAACCTTTTTATCTCCAACAGAATCGCATAACTTGAATCATTCAGCCTCATAAATTGAGGGGAGAAAATGATGATACCAGGACCAGTCATATGAACATGTAGTGAAAATAAAAAATGACCAGACTGGAACACCAAACCCAAAAAAATGACAACAGAATAGATACCCAATCTACAACAAGCTGTAAAGTGGAGACCAGTTACACTAATATTCTGGGGGGTAAAGGAGGGAGATATGGAAGACATGCTAGGAACAGGAGTAGAGGGAGGACAACATTGGTGGAAGGAATGCCTTTCATTCATTGTCACTATGTGCTGTAAATAATTCTGTGTAATGCACTTCAGTCACAATAAAAATTAAAAAAAATTTCACTGTTGCTGTGCTAAGTATGTATATAGTAGAACATTTACCTCTAGATGACAAAATTAGTACACACAAATATGGCCTTGATTAAATATCACTTTACCTGGGAAAACTAGCCTGAAGAGAAACATAAAAATAACTTTGTAATTCTCAAAGTAAAGTTAGTCTTTTAAAAGATGTTCTGTGTTTTCAGACAGTCTGCCCACTCAGATGAAAGGAGACTTTCATAGGAACACCTGGTAAACTTGCTAATCTTTTTATTTATATCAGAATTGACACCCGGGGTCCAGCCTAGGAGTAAGAATCTTTGAGATGTTAAAATTTGCCCTCGGATACCTGAGAAGACTCTAGCTCAACCACCCTTTGTCTTTTAACTGGAGCTTATCATTCAAATGAAGGATTATAACACACTAAAAGCCTGTGATCAAACAGTATTTACTGATAAGCTTTTTGCTAACAAGAAAGTACAATTATTTTAACCTTGTAGGAAAGCAGATGTAGATAGTCTCGCACACGTAAAATTCAAGTACATCCCTGTAGCATTCAATAAAGACACAGAAAATTATGGTTCATAACAATTTGTTAAAAGTAAAAGCCTTGCACCAAGGAAGGTTCAAAGTTCAGGGATGCCTAGACTGGGAGCAAGGGAGAGGTCCCCAAGGAACCAGGGGCTGGGGATATTGGGTCCAGGGAAGCCCAATACCTGAATCAGAGACCACAAACCTTCAGGGATGCAAACGGCGTGCAGGTTTATCAAATCACAGAGCACTTTGGATTCATCATAGATTCCCAGTGCAGCAGGGCTTTAGGTCTATGGTGAGACCTCGAGCATTCAAACATACAAGTATTTAAAGGAAATCATAGGGCAATGAGCGCACAAATCAAAACATTTCATATGTTACATGTAAGTGTTACAGTTTGAAATCACCAATAAAAATGTCAAAAGAAGATACGGTTCCAGCCTCTTCATGACATCATTAATTCCAGCCCTCATACTGATGGTATTTTTGTGATATGGATAGAACCTCCAGGTGGTCTTTAGGTGTGTACTGATTTGGTCTGGGAGGGCCCATGCTAGCAGGGCGGAGGTGCCCTATGTGACCAGGGTGGAGGTACTGGGCTGTTGGGAGGAGGGAATCTGGGGTCTCATGTTTCTACCTCAGGCAAGCCAGTGACAGAAGCAAAAATAGCACTAAACTAGATTTTACCCTACTCTATACCCATATACATGTACCATCTATATGCTATCTCATTCCAGTGACTGTGTGCAATCACTCCTCCCCAATCCTCATGGGCCATCTGCCCTCTTCGGGGATCAAGGTGTTCCCCTTAGTACGTAAGATGATCAATTGGTTCCACCTCCCTCCCCTCCCTTCAAGGCTTCTCTTGCATTCCTTGGGATCTCCTTGTGATGTACAGCCTGGTTCCAGAAATCAGCTGTCTCTTTAGGCCTAATCTTTCTTATCTTAAAATTGCAGCCTATGACTAAATTTGCAATCCCATCTATTACTAAGAAATCACTATTTCTATTAAAAAACTACTTGAGAAACATTATAAAATTACTTAACAACATACTATGTCAAAAATATCTATTCCAACAAACTGAGTGTGTCTCTGTCATTTGCCGAATCTTGCATCCATTTTCCTGGGGACCCAGAGAACTCCCAAAAGTATCTGGACAAAGAGGTCATGGCACATTTTTTTTAAATAAAAAAAGTAATAAATGATCTGTGCAACAACCAAGACCACTAATTACAAAATACTGATTTCAACAACAGTGATGGAACAGAACTTCTAGAACCATAAAGAAAGACTCTGTTCTAGGCTTTGTCCGAGGACCTGTGAAAATACCAAGATCTCTAGTTACAGAGCCCTGATTTTATCATCCACAACTGAGCAGAAAGTTTCCTGGCACCATAAAAAGTTTGGGGTTTGAAAATGAGTGTGTACAAAAACTGTAGTTGTTCCCATGACTGTATGCTTGAAGGTTGGAGAAACCCTGTATCTCTTAGGTCAAGGGAATTCCCTTTCTAATTTTTCCAATACTTACTGTACCTATACAAAAAAAAAAAAGCACAAAACCTTGCCACACCAGCCCCCTCCTTCCATTGTTTTTGTTTGTTTGTTTCATTTTTGTTTTGTTTGTTTTTCTGTTCTCCTGATTATTATTTTGTTGTTTTCTGGCTGCTGCTTTAGTGCTTTTTTGTATTTCCTGGTTTTGGGTTTTGGTTTGGTTTTTGGTTTTTGTGGGGGGTTTTTGTTTTGTTTTTGTTTTGTTCTGTTATGTTTTTCTTTTTTCCCTTTCTTCTTTTAAATTGATATTTATATCCTCTAGATGGACTCCTCCCAATTTTTGTTTCTTTTCTTTATTTTCAAACAAAACCACATAACTTGAATCATCTTGTTCTGCCTCATAAATTGAGGGGGGGGGGAATGGATGGTACCAGGACCAAACAGTCCTATGAACATTGAACAGAAATAAAAAATGATCAGACTTAAACACCAAATCCAAAATCAACAACAATAGAATCAATACCCAATCTACAACAAGCAGTACACAGAGGAATCAGTTACAATAGCAGCCCAAGAGGCAAAGGAGGGAGATATGGGATGAGTGCAGGAAACAGGGGTAGAGAGAGGACAACACTGGTGGTGGAAATGCCCCTGATTTTTTGTCATTATGTATCTTTTTTTAATATTTTATTTAAATACCTTGATTACATACATGATTGTGTTTGGGTTTCAGTCATATAAGAACACCACCCATCACCAGTGCAACGTTCCCATCACCAATGTCCCACCACCCATCACCAGTGCAACGTTCCCATCACCAATGTCCCAAATCTCCCTCCTCCCCACCCGACCCCCGCCTGTACTCTAGACAGGCTTTCCCTTTCCCTCATACTTTCTCATTATTAGGACAGTTCGAAATGTAGTTATTTCTCTAACTAAACTCATCAGTGTTTGTGGTGAGATTCCTGAGGTGAGCTCTTTTCTCTTTTGTGTCTGAAAATTATTATTGTAAGAATGTCTTTCATTTTTCTTAAAACCCATAGATGAGTGAGACCATTCTGCGTTTTTCTCTGTGACTTATCTCACTCAGCATAATAGATTCCATGTACATCCATGTATAGGAAAATTTCTTGACTTCATCTCTCCTGACAGCTGCATAATATTCTATTGTGTATATGTACCACAGTTTCTTTAGCCATTCGTCTGTTGAAGGGCATCTTGGTTGTTTCCAGAGTCTTGCTATGGTAAATAGTGCTGCAATGAATATAGGTGTAAGGAAGGGGGTTTTGTATTGTATTTTTGTGTTCCTAGGGTATGTTCCTAGGAGTGGTATTGCTGGATCGTATGGAAGTTCGATTTCCAGTTTTTGGAGGAATCTCCATATCGCTTTCCATAAAGGCTGAACTAGACGGCATTCCCACCAGCAGTGGATTAGAGTTCCTTTCTCTCCACATCCCCGCCAACACTGTTTATTCTCATTCTTTGTGATGTATGCCATTCTCTGTGGTGTGAGGTGGTACCTCATAGTTGTTTTGATTTGCATCTCCCTGAAGATTAATGATGTGGAGCATTTATTCATGTGTCTTTTGGCCATTTGTATTTCTTCATTGTCAAAGCGTCTGTCCATATCTTCTCCCCATTTTTTGATGGGATTAGATGTTTTTTTCTTATAAAGTTCTGTCAGTGCCCTGTATATTTTGGAGATTAGCCCCTTGTCTGATGGGTATTGGGTGAATAGTTTCTCCCACTCAGTGGGTGGCTCTTGTATCCTGGGCGCTATTTCCTTTGAGGTGCAGAAGCTTTTCAGCTTAGTATATTCCCATCTGTTAAACTCTGCTTTCACTTGCTTGAGAGTCCAATTTCTTCCTTGAATATGCCTGTAGTTTCAATGTCCTGGAGTGTTTTGCCTATGTGTTGTTCTATATATCTTATAGTTTGGGGTCTGATATCGAGGTCTTTAATCCATTTGAATTTTACCTTTGTACATGATGTTAGCTGGGGGTCTAAGATCAATTTTTTGCAAGTGGCTATCCAGTTGTGCCAACACCACTTGTTGAAGAGGCTTTCCTTGCTCCATTTAGGATTTCTTGCTCCTTTATCAAAAATTAGGTGATTGTATGTCTGGGGAACATTCTCTGAGTAGTCAAGCCTATTCCACTGATCTGAGGTCCTGTCCTTATTCCAATACCATGCTGTTTTGATAACTATTGCTTTGTAGTAAAGTTTAAAGTTGGGGAAAGTAATTCCTCCCATATTCTTTTTCCCAATGATTGCTTTAGCTATTCGAGGGTGTTTATTGTTCCAAACTAATTTTAAAAGTACCTAATTCACTTCTTTGAAGAATGCCATGGGTATATTTAGAGGGATTCCATTAAATCTGTGTAATGCTTTGAGGAGTATTGCCATTTTAATGATGTTAATCCTGCCAATCCATGAGCAGGGTATGTGTTTCCATTTCCAAGTGTCCTCTCTTATTTCATGGAGCAGAGTTTTATAGTTTTCTTTGTATAGGTCCTTCACATTTTTAGTCAAGTTGATTCCAAGCTATTTGAGTTTGTGTGGCACTATTGTGAATGGGTTGTTTTCTTTTCTTTTCTTTTCTTTTTTTTGGGGGCCACACCCGTTTGATACTCAGGGGTTACTCCTGGCTCTGCGCTCAGAAGTCGCTCCTGGCTTGGGGGGACCATATGGGATGCCAGGGGATCGAACTGCGGTCCATCCTACGGTAGCGCTTGCAAGGTAAGCACCTTACCTTAGAGTAAGGCACCACCTTAGGCACCACCTTCCCAGCCCGCGGTTGTTTTCTTAATGTTCATTTCTTCCTTATTACTATTGGTGTATAGAAAGGCCATTGATTTTTGTGTGTTAATTTTGTAGCCTGCCACCTTGCTATATGAGTCTATTGTCTCTAGAATCTTTTTCGTAGGCACTTTAGGGTTTTCTAAGTAGAGTATCATGTCAATTGCAAACAGTGAGAACTTGACTTCTTCCTTTCCTATATGGATTTCCTTGATATCTTTTTCTTGCCTAACCACTATAGTAAGTACTTCCAGTGTTCTATTGAACAGGAGTGGTGAGAGAGTACAGCCTTGTCTTGTGCCAGAATTTAGAGGGAAGGCTTCTAGTTTTTCTCTATTGAGAATAATATTTGCCATTGGCTTGTGGTAGATGGCCTTAATTATATTGAGAAAGGTTCCTTCCATTCCCATCTTGCTGAGAGTTTTGATCAAGAATGGGTGTTGGACCTTATCAAATGCTTTCTCTGTATCTATTGATATGATCATGTGGTTTTTACTTTTCTTGTTGTTAATGTTGTGTATTATGTTGATAGATTTACGGATGTTAAACCATCGTTGCATTCCTGGGATGAAACCTACTTGATCGTAGTAGATGATCTTCATAATGAGGCATTGAATCCTATTTGCCAGTATTTTGTTGAGGATCTTTGCATCTGCATTCATCAGCAATATTGGACTGTAATTTTCTTTTTTCGTAGCATCTCTGTCTGGTTTAGGTATCAAGGTGATGTTGGCTTCATAAAAGCTATTTGGAAGTGTTTCCATTTGTTCAATTTCATGAAAGAGTTTTGCCAGGATTGGTAGTAGTTCCTCTTGGAAAGTTTGAAAGAATTCATTAGTGAATCCATCTGGGCCTGGGTTTTTGTTTTTGGGCAGACATTTGATTGCCGTTTTAATTTCATAAATAGTGATGGGAGTGTTTAGATATGTTACATCCTATTCCTTCAACCGTGGAAGATTATAAGAGTCCAAAAATTTATCCATTTCTTCCAGGTTCTCAATTTTAGTGGTGTAGAGTTTCTCAAAGTAGTTTCTGATTACCCTTTGAATCTCTGTCCTATCAGTAGTGATCTCTCCGTTTTTATTCCTAATACGAGTTATCAAGTTTCTCTCTCTTTCTTTGTTAGTTTTGCCAGTGGTCTATCAATCTTGTTTATTTTTTTCAAAGAACCAACTTCTGCTTTCGTTGATCTTTCAGATTGTTTTTTGGATTTCCACTTCGTTGATTTCTGCTCTCAGCTTTGTTATTACCTTCTGTCCTCCTATTTTTGGGTCCTTTTGTTGAGCACTTTCTAGTTCTATTAGCTGTGTCATTAAGCTACTCGGGTACACTCCTTTTTCCTTCCTGATGTGTGCTTGCAAAGCTATAAATTTTCCTCTCAGTACTGCTTTTGCTGTGTCCCATAAGTTCTGATAGTTTGTGTCTTTATTGTCATTTGTTTTCAGGAACCTTTTGATTTTATTGATTGAATCTCATTGATTTTATCTTGGACCCACTGGTTATTCAGTATGAGGCTGTTTAACTTCCAGATGTTAAAGTTTTTCTTCTGAGTCTCTTTTGAATTCACAAATAATTTCAGAGCCTTGTGGTCAGCGAAGGTAGTCTGCCAAATTTCTATCCTCTTGATATAATGGAGATATATTTTATGTGTCAGCATGTAGTCTATCCTGGAGAATATCCCATGTACATTGGAGAAGAATGTGTATTCAGGTTTCTGTGGATGGAGTGTCCTATATATATCCACTAGGCCTCTTTCTTTCATTTCTCTTTTCAGGTCTAGTATATTCTTGTTGGGTTTCAGTCTGGTTGACCTATCCAGTGTTGACAAAGCCGTGTTGAGGTCCCCACAATTATTGTGTTGTTATTGATATTATTTTTCAGATTTGTCAACAATTGTATTAAATATTTTGCTGGCCCCTCATTCAGTGCATATATGTTTAGGAGAGTGATTTCTTCCTGCTCTACATACCCCTTGATTAATATAAAATCTTTGTCCCTTACAACCTTCCTGAGTATAATGTTTGCATTATCTGATGTAAGTATGGCCACTCCAGCTTTTCTATGGGTGTTGTTTGCTTGGATAATTTTTCTCCAGCCTTTTATTTTGAGTCTATGTTTGTTCTGACTATTCAGGTGCGTTTCTTCTAGGCAGCAGAAGGTTGGTTGAGTTTTTTGATCCATTTAGCCACTCAGTGTCTCTTAACTGGTGCATTTAATCCATTGATATTGAGAGAAAGAATTATTTTGGGATTTAATGCCATTTTTATATCGAAATTTGGTGTGTCTTTTGGTTAGTTTGTCTTAAATTAGTTCTCTCAGTTTTTCTCTTAAGACTGGTTTTGAGTCTGTAAAATTTCTGAGTTTTTGTTTGTCTGTGAAACCATGTATTCTTCCGTCAAACTGGAAAGTGAGTTTTACTGGGTATAGTATTCTAGGTGAAGCATTCTTTTCATTCAATCTTGTCACAACATCCCACCACTGCTTTCTGGCCTTGAGTGTTTCTGGTGACAGGTCTGCTGTAAATCTCAAGGATGCTCGCTTGAATGTAATTTCCCCTTTTGATCTTGCTGTTTTCAGAATTCTGTCTCTATCTGTGGGATTTGTCATTGTGATTAGGATGTGTCTTGGGGTGTATTTTCTGGGGTCTCTTTTGGTTGGTACTCTTCGAGCATGCAGGATTTGATACATATATTCTTTAGCTCTGGAAGTTTCTCTTTAATGATGTTCTTGACTGTTGATTCTTCCTGGAAATTTTCTTCCTGGGTCTCTGGGACTCAAATGATTTTTAAGTTGTTTTTGTTGAGCTTATCATAGACTGTAACTCCACCCTGGATTTAGGTGTATATACCTGAGACCCGCCCTTTTCTGGGAGGGGTCTTGGGAACTGGATATCAGGTGTAACCTTACCTGCAAGACCCCTCCCATTCCAGGGAGTGGTCTTGGAAAATGTAGATAAGCCTTTGAGCCAGGGGATTAGGGGCTTCTGCCCTGCTGGGGTCTCTGGCTTTTGGGTCTTTGCCCTTTTGGTCTTTGACCAGCATGGAGGTCAAAGGAAGATGGCTGAAAGGAGTTAAGATGCAGGGCCAAGAATAACTAGTGCTTGAAAGGTTATGATGTAGGCCACACACATGTGGTAGATAGGGATTAATAAAGCTGATGCTTCCTGATGCCTGCCTGTGAGTGAGTTTAATACCCGTCCGCTTTCCTGGACCCTAGACCCGCCCGTTGATGGGGGAATGAACCCACGTGGCCGGGGCCTAAGGACAAAGGCCTCCATCCTTCACCATCCATCTCCATCCAGATCCATCCTTATTTATTTAAGACAACAATAGACTTCTATTTTCATCTGTTCCCATTCTTTGACTAATTTTTCCATTGTCTGTTCATTTGCTTTAAGTTTTTTTCCAATCTCTCCTGCTGTATGGAATTGTTATGAATCTCATCTTCCACAGCACCAAGTCTATTCTCAGCTTCTGATACCCTGTCCCAGAGCTTATCCATTTTGTCATTCACTTTGTTTAGTGACTTTTTCAGGCCTGTTAGTTGACATGTTATTTCAGTTTGGAGTTTTGTGATTTCTGTCTTCATATTTTCTTGGTTCTTGTTAGTGTTCTGTTCAACTCGATCCATGGTTTCTTTGAGTCCATTGAGCATCTTCCATATTGCTAGTCTAATGTCCTTATCTGAGAGGTTGATTAGTTAGTTGGTCATTATCTGGTCACCAAAATCGTCATCTTCATTCTCTATGTTTGATTCTGGCCTGCATTGTTTCCCCATTGTCACACTTATATTGTGGATTTTTCTATGTGTTGTGGTGGTATTCATTTGCTAAATGATGCAGGCAGACACACTCCTCTGGTTCCACCCCTTCTGGATGGGCCGACTTGCCTCCAAGGGAGGGGAGTCCTCTGTGGATGAAGCCTCACACAGGATCAAGTCTTAGGCCCGAGCACACAGCAGAGAAGACAGTCTGGAGAGAAATGCTGGGCTTCAGTGATCCAGCATATTTCTTAGTGTGATTTTTACTTCTTGTTGCGATGGTGTTCTTTACTTAGAATGAGCGCATGGCCGCGTAGTGAAGTGGAGCCAAGGTGCTCTGCTGGAGCCTCTTTTCGGCCCACTCCCAAGAGGTTCATGCAAGAGGACAGTAGACAGACACACACAGGCAGCACTCACAATTTTTCACAGTCAGGCCCCACTGGCCAGGCGTAGTTTCATGGATTTTCCCAGCCTGACGTCAAAAACAGGGGACCTGGCTTCTGCAAAGTACTGCTTATAGCTGGTTTTCATGTTAAGAAGCAGTTCCTTGGCGTTCCGCCCTAGATTTGGCCTCTGGGAGAGCAAGTTTTCTGGAGCCTCTTTTTGGCCCACTCCCAAGAGGTTCATGCAACAGGACAGTAGACAAACACACACAGGCAACACTCACAATTTTTCACAGTCAGGCCCCACTGGTTGTCATTATGTATCTTAAATATTACTGTGAAAGATTCACAGTGCACTTTGTGCACAATAAAAATAAAATAAATAAAGAAAATTAAAAAAATAAAAAGTAAAGAATGGGGGCTGAAGTGTTGGTACAGGGCATAAGACCTAGGTAAGACCGTGGTTCAATCCCATGTCATCCCATATGGTCCCCCAAGCCAGGAGCGATTTCTGAGCACATAGCCAGAAATAACTCCTGAGCATCACCGTGTGTGGCCAAAAACAAACAAAGAAAGTAAAACATGTTCTCATTTTACTTCTTTGGTCTTCTTTGAGAAACACCAGAGAAGAAAGAAGAGTTCTAAAATCAGGTATTTGTATCTGAGACCCCGCTGTATAATTAATGTCCAACTCTTAGTGCCTCACTTTTTTCCCATCTAAGACACTGTTTACAATGAGCATGATTAGGAAATGTAAATTCTTTTCCATGAGGGAATCATGCAAAAGAGTCCAAAGGTAGACAGAAATGTGAGCTCTGAAGATGCTGATGGTAGTAATAATGTTTCTTTGCTTCTCTTTCCCCCATTATTAATAGAAACCTAAATACTTAAATATATGACAATGCCATAATATCCATATGTTTTCCATAGTTCACGCTGACCTTCATTCCTTGTTTAGACTCAACACAAGAATGTTCTTTATTCTATTCTTGCATGCAAACTAGAAGACTTTTTTTTTTTTTTTAGAAATTTACAATTTACTTAAAATACTTCCATGACATTCATGGAATGTCAAATACAATTTGAATTCTCAGCCAAGGCTAGTCATAGATTTCATAGAGACAAAAATGTAAATTGGGGGCCGGCGAGGTGGCGCTAGAGGTAAGGTGTCTGCCTTGCAAGCGCTAGCCAAGGAAAGACTGTGGTTCGATCCCCGGTCATCCCACATGGTCCCCCCAGCCAGGGGCAATTTCTGAGCGCTTAGCCAGAATGCTTAATAAGGACATGTCCACTCTGTGAAAAAACTTCTGGAGAGAGATACCCTCAAAGAGTTCTCTTCAAAACTTAAGTGGAATTTGTGACATGAACATTTTAGAGAGGTTTTTGGATGGGAAGTGCTAAAAGCATGTTCATATTTCCCACAGCTATCCCCATTATTCAAGACTTCAGTCATTTTAAAGATGTTTCTACACACACTTACCTCTTTTACTCTCTGTTCTCTCCCTCCTCAAAATTGGATGTCTCAGAGACTAAAAAATATTGCAAAGAGGCAGATCGTTCCATCCCTGACCAAAAGAAGCCCTAAAATCCTCTTGTGTTTGAGAAATCCACTTGTTTCAAACAAATTTTCCTATTGTAATTTGATGTATATTTCTATATTCTCCCAGTGCATTAAGACTTTTCTATATCTGTTCTCTCATGGCTGAGAAGGAGTCAGTCAAACTCCACATCTGGTCTTGCTCATCATTTCTTTCTTTTTATCTCATAGCTAAGTATTTTTTACTATATTTATTTAAGCACCATGATTAAAACATATTTGTACTTGGGTTTCAGTTATAAAAAAAAAAAAGAACACTCGGGGCCAGAGAGATAGTATGGAGGTAAGGCATTTGCCTTTCATGCAGGACAGTGGTTTAAATCCTGTCATCCCATATGGTCCCCAGTGCCTTCCAGGAGTGATTTCTGAGCATGGAGCCAGGAGTGACCCCTGAGTGCTGCCAGGTGTGACCTAAAAAATAAAAAAATCAAACAAACAAACAAAAAAAAGGAGGGCAAGAGAGTTTGCTCAGCAGACTGAAGTTCATATGGGGCTGGTGAGGTGGTGCTAGAGGTAAGGTGTCTGCCTTGTAAGCGTTAGCCAAGGAAGGACCGGGTTCAATCCCCCGGCGTCCCATATGGTCCCCCCAAGCCAGAGGCAATTTCTGAGCGCTTAGCCAGAAATAACCCCTGAGCATCAAACAGGTGTGGCCCCCAAAACCAAAAACAACAACAACAACAACAAAAAAAAACCCACTCCCCTTCACCAGTGCAATCTTCCCACCAACACAACCTCCTCCCACACAACCCACCTGTACACAAGACAGGAATTCTTTTCACTCATTCACTACCATTGTCATGATAGCTGTTAGTGTAGTTATTTCTCTACCTGCACTCACCACTCTCTGTGGTAAGCTTCTTATCATGGGGCAGTCCTTCCATCACTCATCTCTATTGTCTCTGGGTATTACCATACTGTCTTTTATTGTTCATAAATCACACAGATGAGTGAGACTCTTATGTGTCTATCTTCCTCCCTCTAACTTATTTCACTCAGCAGAATAGTTTACATGTCTATTCATGCATAGGAAATTTTCTTGACTTCATTTTTCCTGATGGCTGCTGCATAGTATTTTATTGGGTAAATGTACCCAATGTTGTTGGGCATTTGAGTTGTTTCCAGATTCTGGCCATTGTAAATAACACTGCAATGAATATAGACATGCAGAAGGCATTTTTGTTTTGTGTTTTTGTGTTCCTAGGGTATATCCCTAGGAGTGGTATAGTTGGATCATATAGTAGCTCAATTTTCAGTTTTTTTGAGGAATTTCCATATTGTTTTCCATAAAAGATGGACTAGATGGCAGAGTCACCAGCAATGAATGAGAGTTCCTTTCTCTCACATACCCGAGAGCACTAATTGTTTTTATTTTTTGTGATGTGTGTCAGTCTCTGTGGCATGAAATGCTACCTCATTGTTGTTTTGATTTGCATCTCCCTAATGAGTAGTTATGTGAAACATTTTTCCATGTGCCTTTTGGCCACCTCTATTTCTTTTTTGAAGAAGTGTCTTCATTTCTTCTCCCCATTTTTTGATGTCATTAGATTTGTTTTTATTAAGTTCTGTTGGTACATTGTATATCTTAGATATTAGCCCTTTATCTGATGGTTATTGAGTGAGTAGTTTCTCCCATTCTGTGGGTGGCTTTATATCCTTGTCACTATTTCCTTTGAGGTGCAGAAGCTTCTCAGCTTAATATAATCCCATTTATATATGTCTGCTTCACTTGTTTGGACAGTGATTTTTCCTCCTTGAAGATTTCTTTAGTCTCAATGTCATGGAGTGTTTTACTATCGCCTCTCCTATCTAATCAAAATCTTGTCAGTAGGCCCACTGGGAAGTCTTACCTCAGTGTGAATGACTGACCAAGATTTCTGATAGCGAAAGGTGATATTCCTATGCGTAGCAAATCTGAACCTCCCACTATTTGATCATAATCTCTTCAGTAAACCTATTGAGAAGTCTTCCCTCAGCGTCGATGACTGACCAAGATTTATAATAGTGAAGGTGATTCGAATCTTGTCAGAAGGCCCACTGAGAAGTCTTCCCTCAATGTGAATGGCTAACCAAGTTTTCTGTTAGTGAAGGTGATATTCTTCATGCTTAGTAACAAATATTTATTTGACATAAATATGAATCTACCTTCTGTCATATTAAGTTTGTATTTAGTTGAACTTTTTACTTCCTAACTCAGGATTTTACATGCCTTAATTAAATTTCTCTTTACATGAAAAAACACACCAAAAGTCACCTAAAAAAAAGTTTATTTTTTCTTTGTCTTTAAAATGCCCTGGCAGTTTTAACAGAAATGAATGTCTCTAAAGGACATTAAGTACTTGTTAAAAATATTTTAACTCAGTATTAACATCAAAATGTTTTGGCCAGGATATATAGCATTGGGCCATTGAACTTTTACTAGGTATAAGAGTTTTATCCCTTTTAAATATATTTTGTCTCCATTATTTGACTCTAATACAAAAATATTTCTCCTCTCAAAAATAGGAATTTTGGGGGCCGGGCGGTGGCGCTGGAGGTAAGGTGCCTGCCTTGCCTGCGCTAGCCTAGGACGGACCGCGGTTCGATCCCCCGGCGTCCCATATGGTCCCCCAAGCCAGGAGCGACTTCTGAGCACATAGCCAGGAGTAACCCCTGAGCGTTACCGGGTGTGGCCCAAAAACAAAAAAAAAAAACAAAAAAACAAAAAAAAAAATAGGAATTTTGATAGGGAAACTCAGCTCTTCCTAAATCCCCTAATTTACATCAGAGACTAGTCAGACAGGAATTGCTTTACAATGTTAAAATCAACCTTCTCTTTTTAACTCTTGACTCTTACTTGAAATGTATCTATTCGTCAGGTCTACATATTACCTAAAACCAGGTGAATTGTTTTGTAAATCAAATAATGAATACTGATAAAGCTTCTGTTGACAAGAAAGATAAATGTACTGAGCATAGAAACTAATATGAGCATTCTTTTCATACTATAGAAAAATGGCTGTAAAAGCCACCATTTATACCTCTGATTTTTCACATTAAATTTAAGAATGCTGTTCTCCCACATAACCTTGTGTGGTCTCCCATTTCTTCATATTTTGCTTTCTATGCACTCACTGTCCTAGAGGGAACTTAAAGAAATTCTCTAACATAACTGGATCAAAACTAGCCATAGCATTTAACCCACATGTTTTTCTATATATCATATGGTTTCAGGTCTGATATCAAGGTGTATAATCCATTTGAATTTGACCTTTATGCACGAATTAGATGAAGATCTAAGTTTGCTTTTTTTTTTTTTCATGTGGCTGACCAGTTATCCCAACACCACTTGTTGAAGAGGCTTTCATTGCTCCATTTTGAACTTCTTGTTTCTTTTTCAAAGATTAATTGATTTTATGTATGGGCAACATTCTCCAAATATTCAAGTCAATTCCATTGATCTGAACGTCTGTCTTTATTCCATCACCATGCTATTTTAATAGTAAAATTTAAAGTTGAGGAAAGTGATGTCTCCACTTTCATTTTCCTGAGGGTTTCTTTAGCTATTTGTGGGTGTTTATTGTTCCAAATAAATTTCAGGTGTGTTTGATCCACTTATTTGAAGAATATCATGGGTATCTTTAGAGGGATTGCATTAAATCTGTACAATGCTTTGGAGAGAATTAATCCTCCCAATTCATGAGCAGGGCATGCGTCTCCATTTTTCTGTGTTCTCTTTTATTTCTTGAAGCAGTGTTTTGTAGTTTTCTTTGTATAGGACCTTCACCTCTTTAGTTAAGTTGACTCCAAAGTATTTGAGTTTCTGTGGCACTAATGTGAATGGGACTGGTTTTTCTGTTTGTTTTTGTTTTTGGGTTTGGGGGCCACACCTGATGAGATCAGGGGTTACTACTGACTATGATCTTGGAGATTGCTCTTGGCTGGGGGACATATAAGATTTTGGGGATCAGCTACATGCAAGGCAAATGCCCTACCTCTGTAGAATTGCTTTGGTCCTGGGACTTTTTTTTAATGTTATTCTTCTCTATCTATCATTATTTGTGTATAAAAGGCAATTGTTTTTGCATGCTAATTTTGTAGTTTGCCACTTTGCCATATAAATCTATTGTTTGTAGAAGCTTTTTGGTAGAGTCTTTAGGGTGTTTTAAATATATTAGCATTTCATCTGCAAATAGAGAGAGCTTGAATTCTTCCTTTCCTATCTGGATACCCTTGATATCTTTTTTTTGCCTAATTGCTATGGCAAGTACTTCCAGTACTAGGTTAAATAGAAGTGGTAAGAGGGGGCAGCCTTGTCTTGTACCAAATTTTATAGGAAAGGCTTTTAGTTTATCTCCATTGAGTATAATATTTACCCTTGGCTTCTGGTAAATGGCCTTGAATATATTGAGAAAAGTTCCTTCCATTTCCATCTTGTTGAGAGTTTTTATCCTGAATGGGTGTTGGATCTTGTCGAATGCTTTCTCTGCATCTATTACTATGATTATATGGTTTTTATTTTTTCTTTTGATGATATGGTGTATTGTGTTGATTGATTTGCATATGTTAAACCATCCTTGCATCTCTGGAATGAAACCTACTTGGTCATGGTGTATGATATTCATGATGAGGCGTTGGATGCTATTTACTAAGATTTTGTTGAGAGTCTTTGCAATATTCTGTAGTTTTCTTTTTTTGCAGAATCTCTGTCTGCTTTGGTATCAGGGTGATGTTAGCTTCATAAAAACTGTTTAGACATTTTTTTGTTTCTTTAATTTTATGGAAGAGCCTGGTAGCAGGTTCTCTTGAAAGGTTTGAAAGTATTTATTAGTGAATCCATTTGGATCTGGACTTTTGTTTCTAATTACCATTCAAACTTTGGATTACCATTTTAATTTCTGCAATTGTGTCGGGTCTGTTTAGATATGCTAGGTCATCCTGTTCAACTGTGGAAGATTTTACGAGTCCAAGAATTTATCCATTTCTTCCAGGTTCTCTTGTTTTGTGGCATAGAGTTTCGCAGTGTAGTCTCTGATTACCCACTGAATCTCTCCCTGTCTTCGTTTCTAATCCATTTTATTGTTTCGCTCTCTGCCTTTCTTTGTGAGTTTTGCTAGTGATTTATCAATCCTGTTGATTTTTCCAAAGAAACAACTTTTGCTTTCGTTGATTTTTTGAATTGTTCTTTGAATTTCCATTTCATTAGTTTCTGCTCTAAGTGCTGTTATTTCCTTCTGCTTATCTATTTTTGGTTCATTTTGTTGTTCACTTTCTAATTTTATAAATTGTGTCATTAAGTTATTTATGTAGGCCCCTTCTTCCTGATGTGTGCTCATAAAGATATGAATTTTCTTCTTAGTACCACTTTTGCCATGTCCCACAAATTCTAATAATTTATGTCTTCATTCTCATTTGTTTCCAGGAATCTTCTGATTTCATCTTTGATTTCATCTCTGACCCACTGGTTGTTCAATAGTGAGCTGTTCAGTTTTCAATTAATTTTAATTTTTTTCAATTAAAGTTTTTTCTCTGCGACATTTGTAGTTCATTTTTAATTTCAGTGCATTATAATCTGAGAAGGTAGTTTGTACAATTTCTATCCACTTAGTTTTATGGATGTATGTTTTATGGGCCAGCATGTGGTCTATCCTGGAGAATGAGCCATGTGCACTGGAGATACATGTGTTCCAGTTTTCTGGGGGTGGAATTGCTCATCATTTCTATTTGTCCAAATCTAACTTTCCTTTGAACAATTCATTTGGAAAGGGGGGCCATTCAAACCCTCTTGCTGCTTAGAAAGATTTTTTTAAAATGCCCATGGATTGGGTTATTTATAAACAGAAGATTTGCACTTCTTTCTTGTTCTCTTCATTTTAAAACTGTACCAGGCCAAGGCAATTACAAGATCCCACATGTTTTGTGCAAAGATATTCAAGAATCTCAGAATCCAATAATCTGAAATAGTAACAAATTGATTAGAAAGCAGCTAAACTTTAGCCCAGCAGATAGAAGTGCCTGTTGAAGAAGGTCACAACAGAGCTCACTGCTCAGAGACTCATGAGTTCAGAGCTTTATTCAAGAAATCACCCTACAGGGGAAAAACATGGATGAAATGAGGGACAGGGCGCTGCAAGAGGCACTCAGTATGCTTGGTTAACTAATGACATTGGCTACACATGTTACATTTAGATGTTTCTTAACTCATCATAAAAACCACTGGTCTGAAGACTCCTAGAATATGTAACATTGCTTTAACCCCAGACTTATGATCCATTAGGAATATAATTAGGGCTATACAGTCATAGAAACAGATCCCATCACCTCTGTCACAAAGCTAGAGCTAGTAAGAAATAGCTTCTCCTAAAATCAGGATTATTTTAAGACTTTCCATTTTCAAGCTTCGACTTCAAAAGGTATTGGGGTGGAAGAAGAGGAGTGTAGAAATAGCATGTTAATAGCCAGGCACGAATAATTGCAGAGATGTTGCAGATAATGATAGAAATCAGAAACTCCATCAAGCAAAGTTAAGACAGCCTCCTCTATTGAAGCTCTGAATGCATTCACAGGAATTGTATAAACAGTGATCAAAAACATTCAAATAGCTTGAAAAATGGCACAAATTTGGATAAGCCCCAGGCTTATTATTAAAAATAAAAAAGACCAGGGCCGGTGAGGTGGCACTAGAGGTAAGGTGTCTGCCTTGCAAGCACTAGCCAAGGAAGGACCGTGGTTCGATCCCCCGGTGACCCATATGGTCCCCCCAAGCCAGGGGCAATTTCTGAGCGCTTAGCCAGGAGTAACCCCTGAGTATCAAATGGGTGTGGCTCAAAAAACTAAACAAAATAAAAAATAAAAATAAAAAAGACCAAAGTGATTTTTTTTTTTTTTTGGGTTTTTGGGCCACACCCGGCTGTGCTCAGGGGTTATTCCTGGCTGTCTGCTCAGGGGTTATTCCTGGCTGTCTGCTCAGAAATAGCTCCTGGCAGGCACGGGATTCAAACCAACCACCTTTGGTCCTGGATCAGCTGCTTGCAAGGCAAACGCCGCTGTGCTATCTCTCCGGGCCCCCAAAGTGATTTTTTTATGTGGTCATTAGTTCAATGAGTTCATGACTGTTGCCTCGAATTAGCGCAAAGTGAAACTTTTCATTTAAACCAGCTTTGTCCAATCTAGAATCTTCAGCAAAGGTTGTTTTAGAGCTATGCTACTTGGTGTCATCAGCAAAATAAGGTGATTTCACTTTAAAATGTGACTGGTGTGCCAGGGGAACTGAATTTAAACATTATGTGGATTTCAATGAAATATAAATAACATTGGTTGATGGCTACTATCTGGAACAACACAATTTAAACTAGTAACTAACTGGTCAGTCAGACCCTCCCCAACACTCGTACTTTACATCAATCTATTGCCCTGTTTTCCAGTAACCACAACTTTAATCTTGAAATTGGAACTTGTATCTATAAGTGACCTCCTTGATTTATAACAATAGCTATCTGGGGCTGGACATTTAGTAATGTTTGGCATTCAACTGAGCTTCTTATGCGCATGATTTTGTTTCATTCTCAAAGCAAGAGTGAGAGGCAGGTGGTATGACTCTCCTTATTTTAGTGATTAGGTTTAGAGAACTTTAGTGAATATTTTCTCTAGTCTTACAAGTTCTAAGTGATGGAACTGAAAGTTACACTTATGTCTTTTTACTCTCCTTATTTTAGAGATTAGGTTTAGAGAATTCTAGTGAATATTTTCTTTAGTCTTACAACTTACAACCAGTGATGAAACTGACAGGTACACTTATATGTCTTTCTACTCCAAAAGTCGATGCATAAATCTCTGCTCTTGTTCTTTCTCCTGTTGAAAAAGCCACATACCCATATAACTGAACTCATCAGAGAGACTCCTGGCTACTGCCAAAATACTTTGATTAGATTTATTTTTCCTCCTTTACTCTACCTCATAATTTTAGACTAAATATGAAAGAAATTTATCTTCTGTTTCTCACATAATTTGATATTTTCCTTCAAACAGAAGGAAACCTGAAAAGTTCATACTCTGTAACAAAAACCCTTCCCACAAAACACAAATTTATATATACCATTTGCTTGAGGTGGGGGTGTACACTCAGCGGCACTCAGGGTATTCATGGTTCTGTGCTCAGAAATTACTCCGTACCTACTTTGCTATCACTCTGGCCCCACCACTTGCATTTTTAAAAATAAATATATTTAAAACAAAGAGAGTGTAAGGCACTTACTTTACATGCAGCTGACTTGTCTGTGTTCAGTCTCCAGAACCTCATAAGGTCCCCAGAGTTCCACCAGAAGTAATCCCTGAGCAGAGTCAGAAATAAACCCATATCATATCCAGGTGTGGTGAGAGAGAGAAAAAGAGACAGAGAGAGAGAGAGAGAGAGACAGAGACAGAAGAATAAGAAATATATTCAAGAGAGGTGTCTGAAAAAAAAAAGAAATATATTCAAAGCATGGACAGTCATTTTTTTTGGCACCATCAACAAAACTCCAAAATAGTAATAAAAGCATTAACATAAATTACAATTTGGAAGTCCAAATAAAGCATTTATAAAAATGTTTTAATAATATTATATTTGGGGCTGGAAAGGTAGCATGGAGGTAAGGCGTTTGCTTTTCATGCAGAAGGACGGTGGTTTGAATCCCAGCATCCCATATGGTCCCCTGTGCTTGCCAGGAGCAATTTCTGAGCATAGAGCCAGGAGTAACCCTTGAGCGATGCCAGGTGTGAGTAAAATAAGTCAGAGGGAGAGAGATAGACGCAGAATAGTCTCACTCATCGATGGGTTTTAAGAAAAATAAAAGTCATCTTTGCAACAATCCTCAGAGACAGTGAAAGGAGGGCTGGAACTTCCAGCTCACTTCATGAAGCTCACCACAAAGAGTGGTGAGTGCAGTTATAGAAATAACTGCACTGAGAATACCATAACCATGTGAATGAATGAGGGAACTGGAAAGCCTATCTAGAGTACAGGTGGGGGTGGGGTGGGATGGAGGGAGATTTGGGAGATTGGTGGTGGGAATGTTGCACTTGTGAAGGGGGGTGTTCTTCACATGACTGAAACCTAATTACAATCATATTTGTAATCAAGATGTTTAAATAAAGATATTAATAAAAATTATATTTTAAAATACTATGTATTTGCATTGTAGAAATTGTATTATCCATTTCTTATCCCTATGAAATGATTAGAAAATCTATTTGCAGCTTGACTTATTAATATAATAACAACAGAAAGTCAAATATTTGAAACTTTGAAGTATGGGGTAAATCATTTACTTAAATGAATAAATTATTTTTGAGTTTGTAATATTAAAACTTAATTGATAATTACTAGAAAATATACTGATAACTTCACAGATTTCCATCATGCTATA
This sequence comes from Suncus etruscus, assembly GCF_024139225.1. Taxonomy (NCBI): domain Eukaryota; kingdom Metazoa; phylum Chordata; class Mammalia; order Eulipotyphla; family Soricidae; genus Suncus; species Suncus etruscus. The sequence continues at coordinate 67,171,609 of NC_064858.1, forward strand.
TGATTCTTTCTAAATGCTTGTATTTATTTATTTTTGGTTTATGGGCCACATCCAACTGCACTCAAAAAATCACTCCTGGCAGACTCAAGGAACCTTATGGAATGCCAGGAGTTGAAAAGGGTTTGTCCCAGGTTGGCTGCATGCAAGGCAAATGCCCTACAATTGTGCTATCTCACCAGTCCTCTTAATGCTTTTATTATTTTATAAACCAATCTTTTTCGTTTTTAATATATAACTCATACAACATCATCTCACAAAGTATGCATGAAGCAATAAATTAATCCTAGCCTATGTGTGATTTCTGAGATAGACAAACAAATTTAAAAACAGGTTATCTGCAATGTAGATTTGAAGCTATCTATTTTCTTGGCAGTCAGTTCCAGAGAATCAGTCTTTGAATTGAAGTGAACAAATGAACAAGATGTTAGTTATATTATTCAATTCCAAGCTGAGAGCCAATGGAACTCAACCCAAGATTTCTCACCTCTCAATATTTCTTCTCTAAAGTTCACTCATATGGCAGTCTAAAGCAAAAAGATTATGATATATGGCCTATGATAATTTTGTCTTGCAAACATGTTATGAGGAAATGAACAGATCTGCTTTCTGCCAGGATAAATAAATTTGCATTTTCTAGAATTGTTTTGTGAGTAGAAATAACACTATGCAGTTGGCTTTCTTTTAGTTTGGGTCTGATTTCTTTACTCAGAATAGCTGTTTTGAGAATCTTTACTGTGTTATGAGTGTAACGTTCATTTATTTTTGTTTGAGAGTAATCTACCATGTGTCTGGCTACACAAAAATTTGCTATTTATATATTTGTTAATGAACATTCAAATTGTTTCTAGTCTTATAGAATTACAGATAAAGCTGACACAAACAGAATTTTTTTAGGTTATAGAATCTCTTTCCTTTAGAATGATTAAATTATTTATTAAGATCTGGATGAATGATTCATTTAATATTTTATGAGTTTGTACATTATTTTCTAAAGTGGCTGTACCATTTTACATGTTTAGAAGTATCAGATAAGAATTAAATTGACTCACATTTGACAGAATTAGTCTTTTTTTTTTTTAATTGTTGGGTCACACTCAGCGGTGCTCAAGGGTTACTCCTGGCTCTACACTCAGAAATTGCTACTGGCAGGTTCAGGGGACCATAAGGGATGCCAGGGATCGAACCGTGATTCATCCCTGGTTGGCCACATGCAAGGCAAAACCTTACTGCTGTGCTATTGCTCCAGCCCCAGAATCAGTCTTTATAATTTTTGGAACTGTGTTTCACAAAATTTCGTTTTGCCTTTCTTTGGTACTAATAATATTGAACCTTCTCTCTCTTCCTCTCTCTCTTTTCCTCTTTCTCTCTCCTTTTCTCATGCCAGCAGAGCATATACTCTATCAGTAAATTACCTCTCTGGCAACTGCATTTTTCTTCTTTTCCATTATTATCATGTTTATTTTTTTAATTTTGTATTGTTTTTGGACATACTAGTTGGGGCTCAGAGGATTATTCCTGATGGGCTCGGGAGGCCGCATGGGATGCTGGGATCAAACCCTGGTGGGCCATATGCAAGGCAAGCACCATATCCACTGTGCTATTATTGCTCTGGCCCTTCAGATTTATTTTTTCACAATTATTTTAAATGCATCAATTTACAAGACTATGACAGGGATTCCTAATTCCTACCCTACCTACAGTGCTCCAACACTCTCTTGTGTCCCTGCTCCAAATCACTGCCCCTCTCCACTCTAGTAACTTCAGTTCATTAGACCAGTCAGTTTGTAAGCTCAGCTATATTTGGCCATTTGTTATGACCCTCCTATGTTTTTTTTATAGCCACACATTTTGTATCTGTCTCTGTCCTGACTTACTTCACTCGCCACATTATTCTTCAGTTTCATTCACATAGCATAAAATTACATATTTTATCCTTTATTAATAGTCAAATAGTAGTCTACTATGTATATATATCACAGTTTCTTTATCCACTCATCTATTCTTAGACACTCAGTTTGTTTTCAGAATTTGACTATTGTGAGCAGTGCTGTAATAAACAAGGGGGTGCAAATGTTTTTTCATAGTAGAGATTTTGGTCCCTTCATGTATATACCAAGAAGTGGAATTGCTGGATCATGTGGAAGCTGAATATTAATTTTTGAGAAGTGTTCATATTAATTTCAAAAAAAGAGTGAACCACTCAACATTCCCATTAGTAGTGGGTAAGGGAATCCTTTTTCCACATGTACCTGCCAATACTGGTCATTCTTGTTATTTGTCATGTATCCCAGTGTCATGGATGTGAGATAATATCTCAATTGTTTTGATTTGCATTTCCCATCTGTATGTCTCCTTTGAGGAACTTACTGTCCATCCCTCCTCCCCATTTCAACCTGTATATCCATCTTTAGTGATACCTATTCAAAACATTTGACCCTCCTGAATTTAGACATGTTTGCTGTTATTAGAAACAAAAAATGTGTCTTTTATAAGTGAGATACACAGCATGGTTCAGCTGGATTCCAAGTTCAAGGCCTTGGTCAATGAATTTAAATTTATGTCCCAATCCTTTTTGTTTCTGAAATAATTTAGACATCTGGACATTTATTTAGTCAGAAACTCTAAAGAAAAATCCATTTCCAAACTCATTCAAATGTTTACCAAACTCAGTTATTCGCAATTAAAAGTCTACCATCCTCATTTCTTTACCCTTTTATTTTTCAAGCTTGCCACTATTCTTACTCCCCAAAATAACCTGTTTGCCTACTAGCAACTGTGTTTAGAATTCCATGTATACTTCTCATCTTTGTAACTCCCGCATCCCTCTCTGCTTAAAATATGCAATTATTGTCTTTTAATAACATTTTGAGAATTGTTTGTTAAAAATACAGGTCCTTCTTTAGATATGTGTTTTGCAAACCTTTATTCAGACTATAGTAGATTTAATTTTTTATCATGTCTTTCAAAGAACAGTTCTTATTTTTGCTTCATTTCAGTTCATCTCTTCTTAAATATTAAATCATGCTGTTGGTGTTTGCCTAATCCAAGGTCACATAGTATTTTTGTCACTGTGTTTTTTCTTTAGAAGTGCTTAAGTTTGAGGTGCTAGAATTAGAATTATGATCCACTTTCACTTAGCTTTAATATATGGAATGAGATATAACTCAAAGCTTGCTGCTATTAAATAATTATTTAAGCACAGTTAATTGTAAAAGTCTATTTTCCCATTAATTGCCCTTGCATCTTTGTCAGTTAATGGAGATAAATTAAGACAAAATATATTTGGATATATAAATCTGTTTGTTTTATTTTTTAATTCTCTTATGCCATGATTGAACTGTCTTGATTACTGGAGCATTATAAGAAATAATATTGGAAAGTATAATTTTTACAATTTTGTTCTGTATTTTCAAAGCTTTTTCCTACTTTTGTTTAACTTTTTAGGGAGGGAATTGGGCCACAGCTAGTGGTGCTCAGGGCTTACTCTTAGCTCTTTATTAGGTAGTACTCAGAGAACCTTCTGAGGCATGGGGAATCAAACCCAAGTTAACCACCTGCTGTACTATTGTTCCAGTCCCTAGGTATAACATTTTGTATTCATAGTATTTTTATTTGAAATAATGAGCCTTTTCATTTGATTCTTGTTTTCATCCATCTCTTCCATCTTGCAATGTAAATTACATGCATCAACCATATTTATTCGAGTATAACACACACCCATGTATAATGCGTACCCCTAATTTTCGATTAAAAATTGGTATAAAATTTTGTTTCACACCAAGCATTGTAATTGACAAAAGAAGTTGTTGAACATGTGCGGCCATGATAAAAATCATTTATTGACTGGTATAAATAAAATATTTATTTAAAATGCTTCAAAATCAGATTCCTCTTCAGATACACTAAAGAGTTGTTCCCATTCTTCTTGAGTTAATTTTTTATCAGTGTCCCATCTGTTTCTCCAGTTTCTTTGCTTTCTTCTGAGTCTGAATTCCACAGCAGGTCATCTTCTGTGTTGTCCATTTTATTGCTGATGCCTGTCTTCAAAGACTCTTGATGATCATTTCTTTTGGTAGGTCTTCCCATGATGTTTTAACCCAGGATGTCACGAGAGATAGGCCAAGTTTCTTGAGGTTTTTTTTTTTTTTTTCTTTGCCCTCGAATACAGTGCACGGCTTAGCCCGGAAAAGGCACAATGCGAACTCACAATTAGCCTGCGCCCTCATTGGACCGGCCGTCACTACCACCCCACCCCAGCCTTCATTTATAACAAGCACCCAAATTTTGATTTCTTTTTTTGGCAGAAAATTTTGCGTGTTATACTCGAATAAATACGGTAATTACAGAATGAATATAAACATTTAGAGATAAAGAAATTAGTAAGTAAAATCAGCAAGGTGGATATATAAAAATATATATATATATACATATATATATTATCACTCCCTTTTAATAAATGGCCTTAGAATACTTAATTACTGTTTCTTTTTACATTCAACAAAAGATCTTTGTAATCTGTGTTGAAAGTATCACAGCACTTTTTCTTAGCTGGAATTATCACACATATCACATTTATATCACATATATGCTATTGTCATTGGTAGTTCTCGGCTCTAGCATTCACAGTAAAGAAGTGATTTTAAAGGATATAATTGTATGTTTCTATAATTATTCTGTGTGTGTGTGTGTGTGTGTGTGTGTGTGTGTGTGTGTGTGTGTGTATGTGTGCGCGCGCGTGCTCGCCATGTCTGTTTCCTTCCCATTTCCTCCCTGGACCTCTTCCAATGAAACATTTGACTTTTTTATGGTACCTTACCTATTACCGTACTTATTCGAATATAATGAACATTTAAAAATTTTTATTATTTAATTTAATTTATTTAAAGAAATTATTTAATTTTTATTTATTTATTTATTTATTTTTTACCAAAAAAAGAAATCAAAGTTAGGGCGAGCATTATAAATGTGGGCTGGGGTGGGGTGGCAGTGGCTGCTGGTCCAATGAGGGCACAGGCGAATTATGGTCCAAGACAGCACCTCTGGAAACACACTGGAAGAGTGTTACAATTTCGGTGGTAAATCATTAGGTCTTTCACAGCAAATAGCACCTATCATTTATGCACTTGGTCAGTTGGGACATTTCTGTGGATAGCAACTGCAGACTGTCTCAGGGCCAGTGACCTGGTAAGTTACCGACACATGCCACTTCCTTCCGGAAGTTATAAATATTCCCAGGGGACCTAGGTAGGTTTATGACCCACAGTGACACGTGGGAGTCAAATTTTGTGGGCAATTTGGTAACTCTAGGAAGTTACCAATTCTTCCATGTAAGTACTGTTAATTACTATAAACCACACACTATGCATGCCCACATGTGTGTCTTTTTTTGTTTGGTCTCTAAAAGTCCATTTTTAAAAATATCTTTATTTAAACACCTTGATTACTAATATGATTGTAGTTGGGTTTCAGTCATACATGTGTGTCTTTATCTTGCCTGAAGGGAACCTTTTTCCTCTCTTTCCATCTCCATTTCCACTGAGAAATAGAATAGTAGAGATGTGGAAAAGGAAGTGTGTATTTTTGTTAGCTTAGTTCATGTGCTGGCACAATATGAGAAATTCTAAATAGATAAGATGATTTAATTTTTGACAGAGCAGTCAATTCCTACTGAACACCAAATGAACAGCAAGAAGCTCAGTTTCATGAAGAAGTGGCTTAATTAGCACTTTGAGGCATTGCATTTCCCCTTCAGTGTGGAAAGCCATGAAGGGAATACCACCCAACAAAGACAAACATCAAAGAATATTTTTAGAGCTATTTTATTTTATAGATTAAAAATACATTAGCTTTTTACCTTGGGGCCAAGCATGGTATAATGTAATATATAAGTTCAGATATGAAAATTATATTTTTTAGTTCTTCATCTTATTTAAAGTTCTGCTTAAAATACATTTTATAACAGAAACACCAGAAAAAATGAACTATCTATCCTTGGCAATATTTCAAAGATTCTAGAAACAATTATTCAGTAAAATATATCAAAACACAATAAAAATATTTCTATGGGCTAAGCACATGCTTTGCATTTAATTCCTGGTCCACTGAACACCACAGGAACTAATCCCTGAGCATGAAACCTGTAATAGCAAAAGCACAATTATATATGGTCATCCCTTCACAAATACCTAATTTTGTATATAAATATTTGGAATATTTCTAGAGGTATATTAAATAAAAGATTATTAATTAAAGTGGTGCTGGAAATGGTCACCAGGTGCTAAATAGAGAGGAAAATAGATAATTCTTGTTGAATGAGTATAAAATTTCAGTCATACAGGATAAAAAAATTTAAAAGGACTTTGTAGATCTTTTATAGAAAAAATGTATAATTAGTGCATATATAAAGCAATAAAACATTGCACACTAGTCAAGAAATTGTTAAGAATGTAGGTTTTACATTATGTACCTTTTAACACAATTAAATGTTGCAAATCAAATTTAACTGATCCTTAATGAATCTTGCAAAATATTTTTAATGATGTACTTATCATATATTGTTGGAATTAAGAACTATTTATGTAGTTTTAATTGTCCTACAAGATTTCTAAAATATTCATTATATTACTATATCTGCAATTTCAGCAATTTTATAGTAGAATAGTCTCAGTAAAGGAGAATCTTATATTTAAAGGAAGTCTGATACAGTTGCTATTTTATTGAAGAAAGACATATGAAATAATATGAATTTACAGTTTACAAAATGTTTACCTGAAAAACAGCAAAATAATTCTTTCACCGAAGTGTTTTCTCAGAAGTCAGAGAATGAATCTTAGAAATCAAATTCAGGAGTGGCACTAAAATATTATAAGAGGAGATTTTTATAGGAAAAAAGTGAATAAAAATAATATTCACTTCCTATGTCATAATAGAAACATGCTTTAACATTAAATTAATATTAAAATACATTATACAATTTTAGCTAATTAACATCGTGCCATTATCTATAATAATGAGTATTTGGTTTCAGACTGAAACTCAGGGAAAAGAAGTCCCAAGAGTCCTGAACTATATAATAAAAATTTTCCAAAATTAATTAAATATTTATATCAATTAAGTTAATAAAATGTGCATACTGTTCAAACGTAAAATTTCCTCAATATCAGACTAAAATTTTATCACAGTGAGAAATCAAGTAAACTTTACCAATGTAGTTGATGATCTTGCTATTAAAGTAATAATAAATAATTTTCAAAAAAATTCACTTAAAATTTACATGCAAATACTATGGTACTGTTCTAAATTTATTTAGCCCATGTCTTCCTGCATCCACTCAACTATAATTACATGTTCACTTTTTGTTCATATTAACGTTAATCAAAACGGAAAACAATGAGTCCAGAACATAATTCAGTGGGAGAATACCTACCTTGAGACCTGAGGTCACAAGTCTGATTCCCAGATTAACCCCACATGCTGGGTGTGATCCTAGTGGCTCTGCTATTTATCATCCATAGCTGCATAAGACAGAATGTGTGATCTCCAGCACACCAAGGTCAATTGTTTGTGAGTTCACAATGAAAGTAGACTCACAAACACCACCCTAACTCAATGTTTTTGAGAAAGTATGAACCAGCAATACAACCAAGAGTGCAACATTCAGTCATCACAACAGAAAAGGGACTATGAGAGAAGAGGAGTGAAAGGGAAAACAAGGGATGAAAGGAAGAAAATAGATAAATAAAAAGAGAGAGAAAAAAGAAACATTTCTCATCGTAATAGAGATGTCATCTCTTCTTTCTACAAATATGGGGCTATATCTAGCCTGGTCTATTCCCACCATTTACTTGCTGACTCAATGCTTTCATCCTCTTCCCATTTATACTGACTGGATCTCTGTGTATATTCAGACATTTGCTGTGTCTTCCATTCATCTTTATAAAATCAACCTGAAGTTAGAACTTTCCCTACACACAAACCCACTTCGCTAGAGCCCTGACATTCTGACTAACTTTGACATGTGTCAACAGAGGTTGAGTTGTGACTTGGATCCAATGGCTGCTCACTGTTTTGTTATGTCTTACTTAAGCCCACAATTCCATCTTACTCCTGATGTGGTGCCTGTGGACTCCTTGGCTGTGTACCCATGGAAAAGACTAGTTCTTCTTGGAAAGTCAGACCTGCTGGAATAAAGCCCCAAGTCATCAGAAAACTTCAGTTTCTCTGTGTTGGACTGAAAGAAAGTTCTTTCATGATATCACCCAACAGGTGAGGTAGTTTTTTCTGCAAAAGGAATTTCTCATATACTGTCTCCAATTGTATTAAGCTGCTTAGGATGCAATGAGCTTTGTTATTCTACATGTTCATGATTCTTTTGGACATAATAAGATTATGTGTTATTTTCCCTTGATTCTATGCATAGCTGACTAACATTGTAATGTTTAAAATATTTAAAATTTAAATATTTAAAAATTCATTTTCTTTTTTTTTTGGTTTTGGGGCAAAAATTTATTTTCAAGTTTACAAGTCTTATAACAAAATGTGATGATTTTGCATTGGTGATTACATGAACCTTAAATGGTAGAATTATAAGTATTTTTTGTTCTTTTTGGGCCACACCTGGCTGTATTCAGGATTTACTCCTGACTCTGCATGCAGAAATCTCTCTTGGAAGTCTTGGAAATCTAATGAGATACCTGAGATTGAAGCATACAAGGCAAACACTTTACTCTCTATACTATCTCTATAGTTCTTATTCATTATTATAAATTGCTTAATAAAGTTTATTTAAATAACTTTGATTTAAAGTACTTTGGGGGTGGGGTCACACCTGGCAATGCTCAGGAGTTACTATGTGCTCAGAAGTCACTTCTAGCAGGCTCACAGGATGCCGGGATTTGAACTGGGGTCTGTCCTGTGTTGGCCATGTGCAAGGCAAACACTTTACCGCTGTGCTATTGCTATGGCCCCTGATTTAAAGTACTTTTATTTAAAAATTATACTATAATTATTTTTAAATCTCAGGGCCCAGAGAGATAACATAGCGGCGATTGCCTTGCAAGCAGCTGATCCAGGACCAAAGGCGGTTGGTTCGAATCTCGGTGTTCCCATGCCTGCAAGGAGCTATTTCTGAGCAGACAGCCAGGAGTAATCCTTGAGCACCACCGGGTGTGGCCCAAAAAAACAAAACAAAAACAAAACAATAAAAAAACAAAACCTCATATTATCTATGTTTCTTTTTATGACATAATTGTAGTAAGTAAAATAATTTAGATGTTTATATTTGGTCATTTATATTTTAATAAAATTATTCAAAATTTATGCATACTTTGAATATAAATATAATTTATTCCTTTAGTTTACTTTTATTACTGGAAAATTACATAAAAGCTAGATTTTAAAAACATAAGTTTGTTGACTTGAATACTTGGAAACAAATTGCAATGAAGATAGAACACTGAATGCATTATATCCATTTCCTTTATGATTTATCAATAGTTTGACTGCCAGTTGAACACCTAACAAGAGAAATAATAATCAAATTCATTCATCTTTGGAATTTTTTATTTAAGTCATAATAAATACAACTTCAGGAACCAGAATGATAGTGAATTATGTAGGGTTCCTGCCTTGCTCAAGGCCATTCCAGGTTTTATACCTAGCAAAACATATGGTCCTCTAAACCTTATTAGAAATGATCTCTTAATTTAGAACCAAGAGTAATCCTTGAACACTGCCAAAAAAAGAAACCCCAAACCAAAATCAAAACAGAACAATTTCAGGGCTAGAGAGGTAGTAGAGGATGGAAGTGCCTTGCTTTGCATGCAGCCAACACTGATTTGATTCCCTCATGCCTGTTGTTCTCCCCTGCACCACTGGATTCAGCTGTGGATGCCCCTGAGCCCCTTTGGGGTAACCCAGGCAGTCCCCAGCCTCACTTGACTCTGAGTAGTGTCATCTCCCCAGCCTTCACATTGAACCAGGGGCTCACTTGGCTGAGACTCCCTCCTACACACTTCTTGAGTACTGCTTGGAAGTTCCAACAAAATATAACTTCCATCTAACTTGAAACATTTTCAGAATTTGTTGCTAAATAAAAGTATATATTTATCATAGTATATAGAAATAATTGTTCTAGCTAACAGTGAATAATATAAACCTTTTCTAGTATATAGATATCTTGTCTTGAACTTGAACTGGCTTGAGCTACATTTGATATCACAACAACCATATATACTTAAAACAGAGAAACTGAATTTTGTCTCTCCTGTATCCATGCATCAGTTTTTAGTTGTCTGCTTCTGTTATTAGGTGGACAGTAGGCTTCTACTCTGCAGATGAGTATGTATGTATGTGTGCCTCTGGTTATGGGTTTTAAGAGCTATTTTAACTTTTTCCTAAAGACTGACACAGGTATGTTTATTTGTTTTGCTTAGTTCTTCTATAGACTACTATATTTCACATAAAACAGGGATTGCTCTTCTAAACTTGGAATCAGAAAAACTCAAGAACTTGGCAGTAAGTGATGCAGGTGGAAGGATTTTGTGTGTGTCATAATCTGTGGATCCTCATGTCTTGGCAGCTTTGTTGTCTGGTAGATAAAAAGGCTAAGAAACAGCTGGATTCTGTTTCTTATCATGATATTTTTCCAGAAAATGGAGCAAGTTCTCTTGTCATGAGTTGGCTCACTCTGTATGTAGGCCTTTCCTTCAATAAGATTTCCCTGGAGATGAGCATGGTAAAAGACAGCTCAGTCAGTTCCTTTGTGCAAGTTTCTTTGCCTAACACCTGCTGAGTAATGAGCATCATTCAAGGGGGTGGCATGTCCTTCAATGCTCAAGTGATCAATTTAAAACTTTTAATTTGTAAAATATTTTTAAATAGATGATTCAATCTTTTCACCATACTATAAGCTAACTGTTTCATCTGTCTGGTTATTTCTCATATTCATTATATTCTGTGTCCATTCTGTGTAAATCTGGTGTTATAAACTCTAAAAACACTTGTATGGAAGACATGTAATTCCAGAAGATGGCTTTCATGTATCATACAAGGCACTTTGAAAGAATCTGATCCTACACCATGAATACATGAGGAGACATTGAGTACAGAAGGGCATTATCTGGATGATAAAGAAGTCAAATGAGCTAAAAGAAGAGAAGAGCCATGATTCTCCAAAACTTTCTTAGAAAAGTAATTTCAACTGCCATGTTTTGGCCACTTGCAATGGGCCAATGTCTTGCTGCTTCCCTTACTTTGTCAGCTTGCATTAGATTCATGGTGCTAAGAAAGTGGGTGTTTATGTGCTGGTGGAAACAACTGTTGCATCTGGGGTATGGGAATCTGAAAGCAGGAGAGAGCATCTCTGCTGGACCAGGGAGCAAGTTGCCAAATGAAGAAATTAATCAAATAATGAGTTCTTTGAAGTCTACCCAACTGTTCCTCATTTATTTTAATATATCCCTTCACTTTACCACAGCTCGTTTATTCATTTGTGAAATCCAACTTGGTCATATTCATTAGGAGCTTTTAAGACTGCATGGAAATTCCATTTATATATAGATGGACTGCCTCCTTCTCTTAATGATCACACTAAGGACTAATTGTTTATGTCAGTTGTAACGTGTGTGTTTGTGTGTGTGTGTGTGTGTGTGTGTGTAAGTAGCACTATAACAGCTACACACTTAACATCTTTTTATTAGTATGATGCTATTTTATTTAGTACATAAATTCTATACTTTGGAATATCAAACTTTTTGTTTCCAAATACTATATTGGAGTCAGGCCTGGGGTCAACCCCAGTAGTATTCGAAGAATATATTGTGATGGATATCAAACCTGGAGTGCCTGCATGAAAAATGTTCTCAAGCCCTTTGAATCATTTCTCCAAACTCCCCCATTTTTAATATAACATTATAATCTATTTTTCTGTTTCCAGGTGAAGAACTGTGTTCTCCTTATTTAAGCTAAGCATGTTGTTTGACCTTCTCCCCTACATCCAAATTCATTGATCATAGAGCTTAAAAAATTCAAACATACTAAAAATATATTAGTTGACTGAAAAATACTCCAGAAATTCCCCCTTTTGGGAGGGAGCAATAGCACAACAAGAAGGGCATTTGCCTTGAATGTGGCTGACCTAGGTTTGATCCCATGGGGTAACTTATTTATACGTCTTCCTGCATAAAAATATTTTTCAGTATCTAAAATGGAGCATAAAATCAGAGGGCAATACATTGCCTTTCTTTATTATAGATGTAGAGTATCATAGTGTTTGCTCAAGAGAACACTTGTTATTTTGGATGTGATCATCAAGAAACAGATGGTGAGTGATTATGTGGTCTACATATTGCTGAATTTTTTTCAAGCAAATAAACATTGATCCCATTTTGATTAGTAAACGATGGTTATAGAGTAATAAATACACAGCTTTTAAAAGTTAAGATTAACATGGATATAAAATGATTGTCATGGATAATAAATGACATTGAAAAACTAGGACAATCAAGTTTTTTTCATGCTTATTTGTAGAAGTAACTGGACCATTGTTTAGTGTGTAGCAAAATATCTGTAGATGTCCCAGAATTTTTATCTAAAGCAGAATTTGTTAGAAAACTTAGCACAAAATGTGTCTGAGAACAACATGTTTAGGGAAGTTTTATTTAGTATTTATATGATGCTAAGAGCAAAGACTCTTGAACAATAGCTTCCCAAAAGGTGAGGATTATGTGTACCTCCTTGTCCACTAGTAGATTAGTTGTTCAATTAGACCAGAAGTTATGGCAACCTTCAAGTGGGCCATGATAATTGCTACCCATGGCTTCCCCCCGGCACATCTCTCTTTGTTTTATGATTCTTCAGCTATTTGGGGCCATTGTCCCCTTTACTTTTTTGAAAATCTCTCTTTTGCTAATTTTTATCACATTTAGCTCAAATTCGTCTTTTCTCTTTTATTCTTTTTCTCTTTCTCTCTCAATATTCTATTGCTAACTGAATATTAGTCCCTTAAATAGGTAGAAAAGGGATAAACTTTTATAAATATATTGTTTTGATTAATTTGAGAACTAACTAATTTGAGAACTAACTGGTTTTATGCTATTGGTTTATTTGGAAATTAAACATTTTCATTTAAATATTCAATAATGAGGGAAAAAAACTACCCCATTTCCACAGCTATCTTGAAGTCCTAGAGGCTACTATGAATGATGGAAATGAAAGAGGAGACTTTCATGATAACCTTTCTACAGCTGTCGTAGATAATTCTTACTGTCCAGATTCCTATTAGCCCTTGAGATTCAATAGCTATTCTGTATTATTTGGGATCCTCAATTCTCATTGGTACCACAAATCAGCTAAGTACTCAGTCCATCAGGGCCTACCAATCTTTTAAAAATATCTTGTCACTTCTTGATCCTTTAAGAAAGTATTTACAAATGAGTGATCATAATCCCCAAGCTTGCAATCTTAGATACCAAACAATGTCATTTATGTATGAGTGTAGATAGAAATAAGTTGTCTTCATGTCTTTAATCTCAGCTATGCCTTACAAACTCTTCTAATCAGGGAGCCTGAAAATCTTGAATAATTTAAGTCTAGGAAATTATAAAGAATAAAACAAAATATCTCATAGTAATTTCTCTTTCTCTGTCTGTCTCTCTCCTCCTCTTCCTCTCTGCTTCTCATTCTCCATCTACTGCTCTTTTTGGTTTCTTTTACCATAATTGAATACTTGCTAAAGGCCTTTCTCAGGGAAATTGTAAGAAATTAATACTATTAATCACAACTTATAATTGAATAAACTGGAGGATAGATCAAATAAAGTACCAGAACAGAAACTTTGAAATTTTAGCTGCTCAGCAATTTTGAAATAAGAGTAGCTTACATGAATAAAAATGGCCTAAATGGGAATAAAATCCCCAGTTTTCTGCTCAGCTTTTAGTAAGTAGATGATACAACAAAATTGCTTATCCTCCTAGATCTCTGGTTTGCATCTCCCAAAACTGAGCTACTTGCTTATAGAGATTATTTGGATGTTAAATGAGTTAAGAGCTGATGAAGTACTAGGGAAGTTAAAGGAAGTCACTGTATAAGATTATGGCTTTATGTACATGGTGATTAATGTTTATCAGTGAATTGTGGGCTGATTAAGCTATCCCTTGGTCATCAATAAAAGAGAATCTGTATATAAAATAATAGGTAAATGATTCTTGGTGGGAAGGAAATTAAGTAATACACAAGACAAAAGTATAGGTTAGAAAAATTGACACAAGACAAAAGTATAGGAAGATAGAAAGTTATGGTAATTCTTAGCAAAGTGAACAGAGAATGAAAAATTATATTCACCAATTCCAGGTCATAAAGATAAAAGAGATAGTCTGTAAATCTGACTAAACATCAAATACTAGATAGAGAGCAAGTGAAGAATTACTTATGAAGAATTGTTCATTGGCTCAGGACTAGCTAAGTGCTAGAGCATGAAAGAACCAGCAAGGCCACTGGTCAAAATGCCTGGTGCCACCAGATGGATGTAATCTTTGGCACCACAGAACCAGGTGTGTATACGATGGAAGTGTAGGAACTATACAAACTAGTGTGCAGTTTTTGGTCACTATGGCATAATAAAGGCAAGGGTGTGGGGGAGAAAATAGAGCTTAAATAGTCTCACCATACTGATGCAGCAAGTTAGAGACTCCAGAGAACTAAATGGCAGTAGGTTTTTATTAAATATAAAACCAACACAAAATAATGAAGCCCCCAAATTGAGAATAATAAACATGGGGAGGCATCTTGCTGGCTAAACTTAAAGGTCAGTGTGAAATAATGACGAATGCATCTCTTTCTTTTGTGTTTTGTCCAACTAAGAAATTAAACATCAAAGTTAGAAAGAATGAAAGATGACCATTTTTACTAGTAAGAGCTGTTCATTTTTACTGATCATTACCTAAGTAAATTTTAGGCTGAGGATTCTAGAGAATATTTAAAATGATCTATTAGTAATGCTAAGCTGCTATCTCCATGTCACAAATAAAACAGAATAAAGGACAGTCAAACAGAGGTTGTGAAACAAAATAAAATAGGGGCAAATTGAAAAGAATATATTTGAATGAAAAAAATCTGTTTTCAGGACAAAGTATGCTCTGAAACATAATTGGAGATTTTAGCTGTAATCGCCCTCTTTATATAACAGCTATATATATGGCTCTATATACTTACATCTTGTTAAAATGTAGACTTAGTGAGAATTATGGAAAAATTATTACTTGCTTGAAATCTCATTAAATATAAAAAGGTAAAAAGCCTTGGAAATGGTTGCTTTTTAAAATAAATATCTGGTGCATTCTGTTTTGAAGAAAAGTTTTTAAAGGAACCACATTCTCTGCACTATTTTCCCTTCTTCTAGTAGGATACAGATAATATGTAGGCCAAAGGACAGCATAACTGTATTTGTAAGGATACTCAACCTCTGTATTATGAATTATAAGAAATAATTCTTTTAAATCAGGATAATAGTCTTATATTGTTTTAAAGAGTGAAACAAAATTTTACTGAATTGGAGCCATTCACACAATTAGGGATCTATTTTGTTTTATTAGAATACAACATACTCTTAAAAAGGGAAGTAGAGAAAGACCATATGTACACCAATTTTTAATATAATTTTTATTTTAATCATAGTGGTCTACATATCATTGACAATAATATTTTAGGTACATATTAACATAAAATCAGGGGAATTCCCATCACCGAATTGTCTTCCCTCCACCTCCGTTCCTGTCCTACCTCCCATATCCTCCTCCCTCACCCCCCGGGCTGCCAGAATAAGTGGTCCCCTCTGTGCCTAGCTAACTACTTAGTGGTCCTACACCTGTTTGGTCTTGGTACCTCCCTTATATCCCGCTCTAATTGGGAGGCGGGACTAGGTAGTTCAAATTATGTGGTTTTGTTTGAAGAAGAGAAAAGTAATAAACTGGGGGAAAAAATCAAATAAGCCGAAAATGGGTGGAGTCTTTCTGGAAGCTCTCATCCTACGTTTGAGAGACGAAGGGGAAAAAGGAGGTGGAACACCACAACAGTACAAAAAGAAGTGTCAAATAAAACATCCAGTGAACACTCCAACAATAAAGATCAGCACCACATAAAGGCCATGGTCTTGAGATAAAAAACATGGCAGAGCACATAAAGGAAGAAAAGAAAAGAAGAAAAATAAATAAATATGAACGGAGACAACAACTTCAATAACCACACCAAAACAAATAAATCACCAAAAACTAGATAAATAAATAAAAAAATTTTGTGCTTTTTGCCTTTTTTTTTCTTTTTTCTTCCCTCCTACACAGGCACAGTACACCAATTTTTAACACATTAGGTCTGCCCTGTAGAGAAACAAGTACTGATGGTTGTTAGAATCTTGCATTTAACGAATTAAATAAATTTCTTCTCATCTTGATGAGCTAAAATGGTAAAAATGTTGAAAGACAAAAGATCAGAATGTATTATTCTAACATATCAGAGAAGAAAAATTTAAGGAAAATTTTTTATTTTGACACAAAAATTTGAGAAGAGTACAAAAATCGAGAGAAAATTGTTTGTCCCATCTGTATTATTGTCCTTATTTGAGAGATGAGAAAATTGAAGTACAAAGAGGTTAAGTAACTTGTCTACACTTGCTTCTATTTATACTTTCATTTGTAAAACATAGTTTGATTACATGATATCAAAACAAAAGGTTTGAAAGTCAAGAAGTGTCAAATATAAAAGTAATTATGGAGATATGAATATATATATTTACTAGAGATCAAAATTAGAGAATTTTATTTTTGTTTTTGTGCCACACTCAGTGATGCTCAGGGGTTACTCCAGATTATGTGCTCAGAAATTGCTCCTGGCCTGGGAGAGCATATGGGATGCTGGGGATCAAACCAAAGTCTGTCCTGGGATCAGCCATGTGCAAGGCAAACGCCTCACCACTGTGCTATCACTCTGGCTTCTAGAGAAAATTTTTTTTTAACAAAATGTTTTTAAAAATAAAATTAAACACAATAGATTTGCTCAATCTACATTCTTAGTTTTAATACCAATTCCATTATATTTTACATGTATATCCATAAGTGTTATTGATCTACCATTAACTGACTGCTAATTTGCATGTAATAGGAAATACTGGAGGTTTGGTAAAACTGTACATGATAACTTCTGGAAAATGAAACACAGATGTTGCAGGAAAAGCATAATTTAGCATCTTCTGCAGGATGGTTTAGCAGTACTGGTCAAAATTGTCAAAGCACAAAAATCTAGTTTAATTGTCAAAATTGTCAAAGCATAGTTCTTTTACTCAGAAGTTTCATTTATGGGAATTAATCCTATCAATTATAACAAATGTATATATTTTTAAAATAATATCTTCACTTAAGCAACATGATTAAAAACATGTTTGTAGTTGAATTTCAGTCATAAAAAGAACACCCTCCTTCACCAGTGCAACATTCCCATTACCAATGTGGCCCCTCTCCACCTGTATTTGAGATAGGCATTCTACTTCTCTAACTCATTAATATTGTCATGATAGTTATTAGTGTAGTTATTTCTCTAACTGAATTCACCACTCTTTGTGGTGAGCTTCATATCATGAGCCGGTCCTTCCAGCCCTCATTTCTACTGTCTCTGGGTATTATTACAATGTCTTTTATTTTTCTTAAATCCCATAGATGAGTGAGACTATTCTGTGTCTATGTCACTCCACCTTTGACTTATCTCACTCACCATAATAGTTTCCACGTCCATCCATATATAGGAAAATTTCATGACTTCTGCATAATTTCCATTGTGTATGAAGGGCATCTTTGTTTTCAGATTCTGGCTATTGTAAATAGCACTGCAATGAATATAGGTGTGCAGAAGGTATTTCTGTATTGTGTTTTTGTGTTCCTAAGGTATATCTCTAGGAGTGGTATAGCTGGTTCATATGAGAGCTCAATTTCCAGTTTTTTGAGGAATCTTCATATTGTTTTCTGTAAAGGCTGGACTAGACATATTCCCACCAGCAATGGATGGATTTCTTTCTCTCCACATCCCTGTCAGCACTGATTGTTCTTATTCTTTGTGATGTATTTCAGTTTCTGTGGCTTGAAATGGTACCTCATTGTTGTTTTTATTTGCATCTCCCTGATAATTAGTGATGTGGGGCATTTTTTTCATGTGCCATTTGGCCGTGTGTATTTCTTCTTGGAGGAAGTGCCTGTTCATTTCTTCTCCCCATTTTAAAATTTAATATCTTTATTTAAATACCTTGATTACAAATATGATTGTGGTTGGGTTTCAGTCCTGTAAAGAACACCTCCCTTCACCAGTGCAACACTCCCATCACCAATGTCCCAAATCTCCCTCCTCCCCACCCCACCCCCACCTGCACTCTAGACAGGCTTTCTACTTTCTTCATTCATTCACATTATTAGGATCTTCCCATTTTTTGATGGGGTTAGATGTTTTTTCTTGGTAAGTTCTATCAGTACCTTGTATATCTTATATGGGTATTGGGTGAATAGTTTCTCCCATTCTTTGGGTGGCTTTTGTATCCTAGTCATTATTTTCTTTGAGGTGCAAAAGCTTCTCAGCTTAATATATCATATCTGCTTATCTCTGTTTCCACTTGTTTGGAGACTGATGTATCATCCTTGTAGATGCCTTTAGTTTCAATGTCATGGAGTGTTTTACCTACATATTGTTCTATAAACATTATGGTTTCGATTTGATATCAAGGTCTTTAATCCATTTAAATTTGTCCTTTGTGCAAGGTGTTAGATGGAGGTCTGAGTGCACTTTTTGGAAAGTGGCTGACCAGTTGTCCCAACACCACTTGTTGAAGAGGCTTTCCATGCTTCATTTTGAATTTTTTGCCCCTTTATCAAAGATTAATTGATTGTATGACTGAGGAACATTCTCTGAATACTCGAGTCAATTTCAGGAGTGTTTAATCCATTTCTTTGAAGAATGTCATGGGTATCCTTAGAGGAATTGCATTAAATCTGTACAATGCTTTGGGGGAGTATTGCCATTTTAATTATGTTAAATCCATGAGCAGGGTATGTGTCTCCATTTCCTTGTGTCCTTTTTTATTTCTTGAAGCAGTATTTTGTAGTTTTCTTTGTATAAGCCTTTTATTTTTAACAAATTTTCTCCCACTCAGCATCGCCACTAAAGAATAACTAGAAGAGAATAAAAAAAAATATATGGGATGACCACCAGATTTTAAGAAAGAATATTATGAAACAGCTATATTTAGATTTTATACAAATTTAGGTTCTCTAAAACAAAACAAAAAATCACTAAAAATTTATAAAGCTGATTCTTGCCATGTGCTATGGCGCACAGGAGACATTTTGAACTTTTGCCTCTACACTGCTGTGTGAAGCTGCTGTCAAACACCTCACCCAGAACACCTTGGGAAGGCATAACAGCAGAAAGCATCCCCTGAAGGCATGTTGTCAGAGATAGGCTGTCTCAACACTCCTAGTCATCATAGGACTAGAAGTACTTGCAATAGCAACTAGGCAAGAAAATTATATCAAGGGCAACAAGATAGGAAAGGAAGAAGTTAAGCTCTCACTGTTTGCAGATGACATGCTAGTATATTTAGAAAACCCTAAATCATCTACCAAAAAGCTGCAATAGACAATAGATTCATATATCAAAGTGCAGAGTACAAAATTAACACACAAACATCAATGACCTTCTTATACACAAATAATGATAGAGAAGAAATGGACATTGAAAAATCAATCCCATTCATAAGAGTGCCACAGAAACTCAAATACCTTGTAGTAAACTTAACTAGAGGTGAAGGACCTATACAAAGAATAAGAACAACCAGTGCTGGCGGGGATGTGGGGAGAAAGGAACTCTCATTCACTACTGGTAGGAATGCTGTCTAGTTCAGCCCTTATGGAAAACAGTATGCGGATTCCTCAAAAAAAAAAAAAATTGAGGGAGGGACTTCAGAGCATAAAAACCGGCTAACCTTTGCAAAAGCTGGCTCCCTGTGTGTGACACCAGGCGGGGAAAATCCGCGAAAGTACACCGGCCCAGTGGGGCTCAGCTGTGAAAGACTGTGAGTGTGACCTGTCTATGTCTGTCTACTGTCCTCTTGCGTGAAACTCTTGCGAGTGGGGCAAAAAGAGCCTCCAGAAACCTCGCTTGCCCAGACGCCATTTTCAGGGAGGGACTTCAGAGCATAAAAACCGGCTAACCTTTGCAAAAGCTGGCTCCCTGTGTGTGACACCAGGCGGGGAAAATCCGCGAAAGTACACCGGCCCAGTGGGGCTCAGCTGTGAAAGACTGTGAGTGTGACCTGTCTATGTCTGTCTACTGTCCTCTTGCGTGAAACTCTTGCGAGTGGGGCAAAAAGAGCCTCCAGAAACCTTGCTTGCCCAGACGCCATTTTCAGGGAGGGACTTCAGAGCATAAAAACCGGCTAACCTTTGCAAAAGCTGGCTCCCTGTGTGTGACACCAGGCGGGGAAAATCCGCGAAAGTACACCGGCCCAGTGGGGCTCAGCTGTGAAAGACTGTGAGTGTGACCTGTCTATGTCTGTCTACTGTCCTCTTGCGTGAAACTCTTGCGAGTGGGGCAAAAAGAGGCTCAGAGGAGCACGGCCACTCCGCTTCGCTACGCGGCCGTGCACTCTTTCTAAGGAAAGAACTCCATTGCAACAAGAAGGAAAAATCACACTAAGAACGGCGCTATATCACAGAAGCAAACATTTCTCTCTGGACTGTCTTCTCTGGTGCATGCTCGGGCCTAAGATTTGACCCAGTGTGAGGCCTCATCCACGGAGGACTCCCCTCCCTTAGAGGCAAGTCAGCCCATCCAGAAAGGGAGGAGCCAGAGGAGTGTGCTGCCTACATCATATAGACAATGAATACCACCACAACACGTAGAAAAACCCACAATACAAGTGTGACAATGGGGAAACAACGCAGGCCAGCATCAGACATAGAGAATGAAGATGACAATTCTGAGGACCAGATAATGACTGAACAACTAATCAACCTCTCAGATAAGGACTTTAGACTAGCAATATGGAAGGTGCTCAACAGACTCCAAGAAACCATGGATCGAGTTGAACAGAACACTAATAAGAACCAAGAAAATATGAAGGCAGAAATGACAAAACTCCAAACTGAAATAACATGTCAACTAACAGGACTGAAAAAGTCAGTAAACGAAGTGAATGACAAAATGGATAAGCTCTGGGACAGGGTATCAGAAGCTGAGAATAGACTTGGTGCTGTGGAAGATGAGATACATAACAATTCCATACAGCAGGAGAGATTGGACAAAAAACTTAAAGCAAATGAGCAGACAATGGAAAAATTAGTCAAAGAATGGGAACAGACGAAAATAGAAGTCTATGATAAGATCAACAGAAACAACTTAAGAATCATTGGAGTCCCAGAGACCCAGGAAGAAAATTTCCAGGAAGAATCAATGGTCAAGAACATCATTAAAGAGAAACTTCCAGAGCTAAAGAATATATGTGATCAAATCCTGCATGCCCGAAGAGTACCAACCAAAAGAGACCCCAGAAAAACCACCCCAAGACACATCCTAGTCACAATGACAAATCCCACAGATAGAGATAGAATTCTGAAAACAGCAAGATCAAAAGGGGAAATCATGTTCAAGCAAGCTTTCCTGAGATTTACAGCAGACCTGTCACCAGAAACGCTCAATGCCAGAAAGCAGTGGTGGGATATTGTGACAAGACTGAATGAAATGAATGCTTCACCCAGAATACTATACCCAGCAAAACTCACTTTCCGGTTTGATGGAAGAATACATGGTTTCACAGACAAAAAACAGCTCAGAAACTTCACAGACACAAAACCAGTCTTAAGAGAAAAACTGAAAGACCTAATCTAAGACAAGACTACCCAAAAGACACACCAAATTTTGAAATAAAGATGGCGTTAAATCCCAGGACAATTCTTTCTCTCAACGTCAATGGACTAAATGCACCAGTTAAGAGACACAGAGTGGCTAAATGGATCAAAAAACTCAATCCAACCTTCTGCTGCCTACAAGAAACGCACCTGAATAGTCAGAACAAACATAGACTCAAAATAAAAGGCTGGAGAAAAGTTATCCAAGCAAACAACACCCATAAAAAAGCTGGAGTGGCCATACTAATATCAGATAATGCAAACTTTATACTCAGGAAGGTTGTAAGGGACAAAGACGGACATTTTATATTAATCAAGGGGTACGTAGAACAGGAAGAATTCACTCTCCTAAACATATATGCACCGAATGAGGGGCCAGCAAAATATTTAATACAACTGTTGACAAATCTGAAAAATAATATCAACAACAACACAATAATTGTGGGGGACCTTAACACGGCTTTGTCAACACTGGACAGGTCAACCAGACTGAAACCCAACAAGAATATACTAGACCTGAGGAGAGAAATGGAAGAAAGAGGCCTAGTGGATATATATAGGACACTCCATCCCCAGAAACCTGGATACACATTCTTCTCCAATGTACATGGGACATTCTCCAGGATAGACTACATGCTGGCACATAAAACATACCTCCATAAGATCAAGAGGATAGAAATTTTGCAGACTACCTTCGCTGACCACAAGGCTCTGAAATTATTTGTGAACTCCAAAGGGACTCAGAAGAAACACTTTAACACCTGGAAGTTAAACAGCCTCATGCTCAATAACCAGTGGGTCCGAGATGAAATCAAGGAGGAAATAAAAAGGTTCCTGGAAACAAATGACAATAAAGACACAAACTCTCAGAACTTATGGGACACAGCAAAAGCAGTACTGAGAGGAAAATTTATAGCTTTGCAAGCACACATCAGGAAGGAAGAAGGAGCTTACCTGAGTAGCTTAATGACACAGCTAATAGAACTAGAAAATGCTCAACAAAAGGACCCAAGAATAGGAAGACAGAAGGAAATAACAAAGCTGAGAGCAGAAATCAACGAAGTGGAAACTCAAAAAACAATCCGAAAGATCAACGAAAGCAGAAGTTGGTTCTTTGAAAAAATAAACAAGATTGATAGACCACTGGCAAACCTAACAAAGAAAGAGAGAGAGAGAAACTTGATAACTCGTATCAGGAATGAAAAAGGAGAGATCACTACTGATATGACAGAGATTCAAAGGGTAATCAGAAACTACTTTGAAAAACTCTACGCCACTAAAAATGAGAACCTGGAAGAAATGGATAAATTCTTGGACTCTTATAATCTTCCACGGTTGAAGGAAGAGGATGTAGCATATCTAAACACCCCCATCACCATTGATGAAATTAAAACAGTAATCAAATGTCTGCCGAAAAACAAAAGCCCAGATCCAGATGGATTCACTAATGAATTCTATCAAACTTTCCAAGAGGAACTACTGCCAATCTTGGCAAGACTCTTTCATGAAATTGAACAAACAGAAACACTTCCAAATAGCTTTTATGAAGCCAACATCACCTTGATACCTAAACCAGACAGAGACGCTACCAAAAAAGAAAATTACAGACCAATATCACTGATGAATGCAGATGCAAAGATCCTCAACAAAATCCTGGCAAATAGGATTCAATGCCTCGTTAAGAAGATCATCCACTACGATCAAGTAGGTTTCATTCCAGGAATGCAAGGCTGGTTTAACATCCGTAAATCTATCAACATAATACACAACATCAATAACAAGAAAAATAAAAACCACATGGTCATATCAATAGATGCAGAGAAAGCATTTGATAAGGTCCAACACCCATTCTTGATCAAAACTCTCAGCAAGTTGGGAATGGAGGGAACCTTTCTCAATATAGTGAAGGCCATCTACCACAAGCCAGTGGCAAATATTATCCTCAATGGAGAAAAACTGAAAGCCTTCCCTCTAAATTCTGGCACAAGACAAGGCTGTCCTCTCTCACCACTCCTATTCAACATAGCACTGGAAGTACTTGCTATAGCGATTAGGCAAGAAAAGGATATCAAGTGAATCCAGATAGGAAAGGAAGAAGTCAAGCTCTCACTGTTTGCAGATGACATGATACTCTACTTAGAAAACCCTAAAGACTCTATCAAAAAGCTTCTAGAAACAATAGACTCATATAGCAAGGTGGCAGGCTACAAAATTAACACACAAAAATCAATGGCCTTTCTATATACCAATAGTAATAAGGATGAAATGGACATTAAGAAAACAACCCCATTCACAATAGTACCACACAAACTCAAATATCTTGGAATCAACTTGACTAAATATGTGAAGGACCTATACAAAGAAAACTATAAAACTCTGCTCCAAGAAATAAGAGAGGACACACGGAAATGGAAACACATACCCTGCTCATGGATTGGCAGGATTAACATCATCAAAATGTCAATACTCCCCAAGGCATTATACAGATTTAATGCCATCCCTCTAAAGATACCCATGACATTCTTCAAAGAAGTGGATCAGACACTTTTGAAATTCATTTGGAACAATAAACACCCTCGAATAGCTAAAGCAATCATTGGGAAAAAGAATATGGGAGGAATTACTTTTCCCAACTTTAAACTGTACTACAAAGCAACAGTTATCAAAACAGCATGGTATTGGAATAAGGATAGGTCCTCAGATCAGTGGAATAGGCTTGAATACTCAGAAAATGTTCCCCAGAGATACAACCATCTAATTTTTGATAAAGGAGCAGGAAATCCTAAATGGAGCAGGGAAAGCCTCTTCAACAAGTGGTGTTGGCACAATTGGATAGCCACTTGCAAAAAATGAAACTTAGACCCCCAGCTAACATCATGTACAAAGGTAAAATCCAAATGGATTAAAGACCTCGATATCAGCCCCAAAACCATAAGATATATAGAACTGCACATAGGCAAAACACTCCAGGACATTACAGGCATCTTCAAGGAGGAAAGTGCACTCTCCAAGCAAGTGAAAGCAGAGATTAACAGATGGGAATATATTAAGCTGAGAAGCTTCTGCACCTCAAAGGAAATAGTGCCCAGGATACAAGAGCCACCCACTGAGTGGGAGAAACTATTCACCCAATACCCATCAGATAAGGGGCTAATCTCCAAAATATACAAGGCACTGACAGAACTTTACAAGAAAAAAACATCTAACCCCATCAAAAAATGGGGAGAAGAAATGAACAGACACTTTGACAAAGAAGAAATACGCATGGCCAAAAGACACATGAAAAAATGTTCCACATCACTAATCATCAGGGAGATGCAAATCAAAACAACGATGAGATACCACCTCACACCCCAGAGAATGGCACACATCACAAAGAATGAGAATAAACAGTGTTGGCGGGGATGTGGAGAGAAAGGAACTCTTATCCACTGCTGGTGGGAATGCTGTCTAGTTCAACCTTTATGGAAAGCGATATGGAGATTCCTCCAAAAACTGGAAATCGAGCTCCCATACGATCCAGCTATACCACTCCTAGGAATATACCCTAGGAACACAAAAATACAATACAAAAACCCCTTCCTTACACCTATATTCATTGCAGCTCTATTTACCATAGCAAGACTCTGGAAACAACCAAGATGCCCTTCAACAGACGAATGGCTAAAGAAACTGTGGTACATATACACAATGGAATATTATGCAGCTGTCAGGAGAGATGAAGTCATGAAATTTTCCTATACATGGATGTACATGGAATCTATTATGCTGAGTGAAATAAGTCAGAGAGAGAGAGAAAAACGCAGAATGGTCTCACTCATCTATGGGTTTTAAGAAAAATGAAAGACACCCTTGTAATAATAATTTTCAGACACAAAAGAGAAAAGAGCTGGAAGTTCCAGCTCACCTCAGGAAGCTCACCACAAAGAGTGATGAGTTTAGTTAGAGAAATAACTACATTTTGAACTGTCCTAATATTGAGAATGTATGAGGGAAATGTAGAGCCTGTTTAGGGTACAGGCGGGGGTTGGGTGGGGAGGAGGGAGATTTGGGACTTGGGTGATGGGAATGTTGCACTGGTGATGGGTGGTGTTCCTTTTATGACTGAAACCCAAACACAATCATGTATGTAATCAAGGTGTTTAAATAAAAAAAATTATGCATTAAAAAAAATTGCCTTCCCATATGGGAAGGTTGTACTGGTGAAAGGGGGTGTTCTTTTTTTTTTTTAACTGATACCCAAGTATAAACATGTTTGTAATTATTGTGCTTAAATATAAAAACATTATTTAAAAAATATATAAGGGGCCAGAGAAATAGCACAGCAGTAGGATGGTTTGCCTTGCACAGCCGATCCAGGATGGATGCTGGTTCAATTCCTGGCATCTCATATGCTCTCCCATGCCTGCTGATTTCTGAGCATAGTGTCAGGAGTAACCGCTGAGCACTGCTGGGTGTGACTTAAAAACAAAAATAAATAAATAAAAAATATAAAATTTACAAAGCACCTTAATTTATAAAATTGTTCATAATAGTTTCAGGCATACCAATATTCTAATATCAATTCTACCACCAGTATCAATTTCCCTTCACTAATGTCCCCAGATTTCTTCTCACCCCACCCCCAGCCTGCCTCCTTAGTAGACACATTTTGTTTTTGTTTATTTGGGGGCACACCCAATGATGCTCAGGGGTTACTCCTGGCTCTGAGCTCAAAAATCTCTCCTGGTTTGGAGGACCATATTGGAATGAGACACCAGGGATCGAACCCAGGTCCATCCTGGTTCAGATGCATGTAAGTTAAGTGCCCAACAGCTGTGCTATCACTCCCATTTTTAAACTTTATTTATTTATTAATTAATTGATTAGTTGGCTCTTGGACCACACCCAGCAGTGTTCAGGGGTCACTACTAGCTCTGCACTCAATAATTGCCCCTGGCAGGCTGGGGGACCCTATGGGATGCTGGGAATTGAACCAGGTCCCTCCGGGTTGGCCACATACAAGGCAAATGCCCTACCGCTGTACTATCTCTGGCCCAATAAACACACTTCTTTAAAAGTTTATCGTTAGTTTGGTCCTCTGCTTTTAGTGTTGTTGACTTAGTGGTTAAGATATATCTTTATACCCCATAACTTTGGCCCCTGTTACTTTCAATCTAGATTTTTATTTATTACCTCCCCACCTTGATCTTTTTTTCCCCTGTCCTCTTATTTCTATAATCTTCAGTCAAGTGTAATAGGGGTATCCCCACTTTAATTTTTTATATTTCTTTGCTCTAGTTAGAATCTCTACCTTACCTTTGCACTCAAAGCGCTCCTCCTGGCATTGACAAAATTTGGTTGTTGTATTTTGCTCATGATTAATGTGTATATTTTTTATATACTAAGCATGGACATTAGGAAAATAAACCTAAGCTACACTATAAATTTAAAAGTCATGCAGATAGTAGGAAGTTTTCAACATTCAGCTCTGTTGTCTGGCATCTGAAAATAAAAAACTACTGAATGGGGAGTTTTGCATTATAAATCAATTATCTGGAAAAGGAAGAAAAGCTTTCTTGTCTGTTCAACCAGAATAGAAGACTAAGCCAGGTTATTAGTTTGCTTATTGCTTTAAGAACTTTTATACTGTGGAAGTTATAAATAACTTATAATTAAAATGTTTTACAATTCAGATTATAATTATCATAATTCAACATAAAACAGCATTATTTAATTTGTAATTTTTCCTTTCAGGAAAATCAGATGTACATAGCCAGAAAAATGTTTCAAAAAAGTTCAAGTATGTATAAGCTTTCCTAGAGAAAAATTTTAAGAGCAAAGGGATACATTGGGTCTTAATTTCAAGGCTATCAACTGATACCCTCTTAGTTCCCTCGAAGGTCAGTCTCCTAATATTTTTCATGCCCATGGATTTCCACTTGCTTTATGGTTTGTATCTCTCATTGACTTTCAAAAGTGATCTAGGACCTTGTGTTTTGCTACTTGAAAACTGAACTTTAGACAGAAAAGTCAAGTAAGTGTTATTAGGACTGACCCAGAGTCTATAAAAGGAGAGTTTAACAGGGTGTGGTACCAAGCTAGTGGCAGAAGTTCTGAAACTCACTCCTGTATGGTTCTGAAGAACTGCTTAAGCACATCCAAATCACACATGGGGGCACAACAGTTGAATGCCAACCTATGAATGAGTCATTTAAAAAATAAAACCCTTGGCGCCTTAGCACTAGAGCAAGCAGTAGGTCATTTGCCTTGCACGCACTGACCTAGAACAGACCATGGTTTAATACCCGGCATTCCATATGGTCCCCCAAACTAGGAGCGATTTCTGAGTGCAAAGCCAAAAGTAACCCCTGAGTGTCACCAGGTGTGGCCCCAAAACCAAAATAAATAAATAAATAAATAAATAAATAAAACCCTAACCTGTTCCCTTCTGAAAGCCTATACATTCTATTCTCAAGCCAACTTGTGTGTGAGAATGCAAATTGTTCTAGAAACTTCTTTTAAATTTATTTTTAAAATGCTAGCAGGGAGTTGGATATTCAAGTGGTGTCAGGGTCTCAGAAATTGGTAGGGAGGTAGGAACTAAGTATAGAAAAATTAGAATAAATGCTCAACCTTCTCCAGGTTTCTTACTCTCCTTCTTTGGCCTTTCTCTGAGCTGCTTTGAGCTTCTTCATTAACCTATACTTCTAAATAGAGGCATAGGACTCAAACATTTGCATCTTTGATTTTATTGTGTGAATCTCAACTCACATATCTGTTTATTTGAATGTCTCCCAGGTGTCTAAAAATAATCATGCCTCCCAAACCAACTCATGAGATTCTCCCTCAAAACTTACATTTTCTATGATCTCTGAGTGGCATTGATTTGGTTGATACTGAAACCCAGAAGTAATCCTTGAAACTCTTCTCCCCTATATGACTTTTTTTTCTAGGTCCTATTGATTCTTAAAAAATTTATTACTAATATCTACATATCAATTCATCACTATTAGTAGTGTTCCAATCACCCTTATTTTCCATCTGGTCTGTCAGAAAGTTTCTAAATTGATCTTCAGTCTTTCACTCACCAATTCATCTTTTTGTTGTTGTTGTTATTTTGTTATTTTTTGTTTGCTTGTTTTTGGGTCACACCCGGCAGTGCTCAGGGGTTACTCCTGGCTCTACGCTCAGAAATCACTTCTGGCTGGCTCAGGGGACCATATGGGATGCCGGGATTCAAACCACCATCTTTTTTTTTTTTAATTCTATTTAGTCATGTAAAATCAAAGTTATTCATTGCTGGATTGTTTCACAATCCATCCTTTTACCAGTGTCCACTTCCTTCCACCAAATCCATCCCCATTTCCCTCATAATCACCAATCTGCTTATAAGAGGGACACTCTTTTTAATATATTTTATTTAAATACTTGGATTACATACATGATTGTGTTTGTATTTCAGTCATGTAAAGAACACCACCCATCACCAGGAACCACCATCCTTCTGCATGAAAGGCAAACGCATTACCTCCATGCTATCTCTCCGGCCCCACCAATTCATTTTTGTATTAGAACTGTAATATTGTAACTTTCTGTGTATTTAGATCTTAAATATTTGCGTCACAAGAAGTAAAATCTATAATTCTGAATTGTGATGGCTATAACTTAGCTTACTGTGGTTATCATTTTATAATATACATAAATATCAAATAATTGCTATATACTTGAAACTAAGTATAACATTATATGCCAATTACACTTCAATTTAAAGAGAAGTATTTTCCTAAGTAGGAAAAAATTTTTCAATAAAAGTCATCATAATAAATGTTTGATTTTCATGTTTGTTTTCCTCAGACTGCAAGCTTGAGTGATATTTGCAATACAGATTTTCAACATTTTGGGA
The DNA here is from genome assembly GCF_024139225.1 of Suncus etruscus. Taxonomy (NCBI): domain Eukaryota; kingdom Metazoa; phylum Chordata; class Mammalia; order Eulipotyphla; family Soricidae; genus Suncus; species Suncus etruscus. The sequence continues at coordinate 67,201,429 of NC_064858.1, forward strand.
ATTGTGACAACCAACAATTGCTTAGCCAAAGCAAATAAATTCAAAGAAATATACTTCAGGGGGCCGGGCGGTGGCGCTAAAGGTAAGGTGCCTGCCTTGCCTGCGCTAGCCTCGGACGGACCACGGTTCGATCCCCCGGCATCCCATATGGTCCCCCAAGCCAGGAGCGACTTCTGAGCGCATAGCCAGGAGTAACCCCTGAGCGTCACCGGGTGTGGCCCAAAAACCAAAAAAAAAAAAAAAAAAAAAAAAAAAACAAAGAAATATACTTCAAAAATTTGTACCTACACACAAGATAAACTGATTTATCTTCAGACTTTCAAGAAAGTCAAAGAAAGAAAAAACACAAGCAACAATCATAAATTTTTAAGTTTAATTAAAGAATAAAACAGATATATCTGGTATTTCAGAAACTGTTTACTAAGTAAAATATGATGTAGTTCATTTAACCAACTTTCATTAAAAATATTCACACTTTCCCTTAGATTTGGTTCACAATTGTACTTTTGGGGCTAATCACATGATTTAAACAAAAACAAAGGAGATAAAGAGAAGGGAAAAGAAAAAACACATTTTATCCAAGAACAGCATACTCAACCTTTATAAAAATAAATGCTCTTGATACCAGAGTGATAACACAGCAGTGGTGATGGCATTTGCTTTGCTTGTGGCCTACCTGGGTTTGATCCTCAGAATCCCCTGAGCCTACCAGGAGTAATATCTGAGTGCAGAGTGAAGAGTAACCTCTGAGTACTGCCAGGTGTGCCCCCCAAAAAATAAAGAAATCTTTTTCTTCTATTATAGTAGCACAGAATTAAACCCTTATGTGGTTTCTTTTCTTTACTCTTAAAATAAGTCTATTTTCTCATCAGTTGTTTGCCATTCAATCAATATTTTGTGTCAAAAGCAAATAAACAAATAAAAATAGTAATAAATCCCCCTGCTATTCAGAGAAATACAAGCCTCCCAAATGCCATTTCAGGGTCTGCACATTCTCATCACCTAGCATTTCTGGGCCAAACATTGGACCGTTCGGCCCAGTTGACTGAGTATCCTGGGAATAACCCTAGATCTCACAGCCATAGTTTAGGACCCTAATCCCTATCTAACAAAAGAGAAAAATAGTCTCTAGCAAGCTTTTGAGAAATCAGGCTTAGCTCGTTTAAAAAACAAGACAAAACAAAAACAAAACTTCTCTCATCTTTCATTTTAGCATCTGTGAAAAATCTCAGTGTCATAAAAAAAAGTATTAAAATATACAGTCATTAGGGGCTGGAGAGATGGCACAGCGATGTGGTATTTGCCTTCCATGCAGCAAGCCCAGGAAGAACCTGGGTTCTATTCCTGCCATCCTGTATAGTTCCCCGAGTCTGCCAGAAGCCATTTCTGAGTGTAGAGCCAGGAGTAACCCCTGAGTGCCACCAGGTGTGGCCACAAAACAAAAATAAATAAATAAATAAATAAGATATACAATCATTGAAAGGTGTTGATTTTTAAAAAATACCTAGTATTTCAAGTCTTTAAAATGTACCACAATTATTACTGAAAGAATTTAGAGTTTAAGTCTTTAAAATAAAGTTAAGGGATTACAACAGTCTGTTTTATCATTACAATTAGAAGAAAAATAGCAAAGTAAACTTCCTGTGTTTCTACAGAGCAAGAGGATTTGATATGGTATCTAGGAGACTCTAGAGAGAGATGTTGGACTTTAGGAGTTCCCCTAGTCTCATGAACATTTTTTTTATTTTTGATTTTTGGGTCATACCAGCAGTGCTCAGTGGTTACTCCTGGTTCTGTGCTCAGAAATCGCTTCTGGCTGGCTCGTGGGACCATATAGAATACTGGGTATTAAATCCATGTCTGTCCTGAGTCAGATGCATGCAAGGCAAACGCCCTACCACTGTGCTATCTCTCAAATCCAAGTCTCATAAATTTTATTTAAAAGTGTTTGAGGTGAGTTTATTCACTGTCTTCAGAGACAAAAGTATATATTCTTTTAATGGATCGATGATCTGTGATATTTCAAAATTAAGGTTTCAAATTAGGGTTTCAAAAAAAACCCTCCATTCCTATATTTTAAACATTTGGAGTTTTGTAAGTCAAGTAACAATTAAATACCAAACAAGATATATTCCATTTAGAATAGGAGAGGAAAATGAAGGGTTGGGCATATATTCTTTCACTTGATACAGAAGAGAAGTAAACTATTTCTTTTCAGAAGAGTAATATAGCTATGACTTCGATAAAGGAATGAGGAGCAAACTCTTCAATGTCACTCTAAGGTGTGTGTGTGTGTGTGTGTGTGTGTGTGTATGTGTGTGTGTGTATTTAATACTAATGTATTCTAGACTTCAAACTTCTAAGACTCTTGAAACAACTCAGAGATCGGTTTTAACTTTGAAGGGAAAAGCAGAAAAGTAGTTTGAGGCCTTATCATAGACACCAAGGACCTCAAATGAACTTTTTAGAGCTGTTTAGTAAATAATTGCAACTTTGTAAATAGGAGATCTATAGGCTCATTTCCACATACTAAATTTCAAGTCTACACTCAGGAATTTGGCAGTGTAGTGATATAAATTGAGCACTTGCTGGAAACCCTGGTTTGATCCTCAGCACTGACCAGTCTCCTGAGCACTGTAGGAAGGACCCTGAATCACCTGTGATTATTGATGAGTGTGACCCCAAAGAGAAACCAAAATAAATGATAGAAAAAGTGATGAAGGGAGAATAGTGAATAGATGGAGGCTAAGGGAACAATTGTTAAATTAATAAATATAGTCAGATGTTCATTGATAAACTAAATGTGTGCATATATATGTATATATACATACATATATACACTTATATTTTTCAACAATGCATTCCTAAATCCTATATTCTTAAAATGCAATATGGTTTTAATAAAAAAGAAGTAAAGATCAACTCTATTCCTATTGTGGAGCACAAGCACTCTTATCAACCAGCCAAATAAGATTCTATTTTTTGTTTGTTTGTTTTTGTTTTTTTTGGGGGGGGGCCACCCCTGTCTGATGCTCAGGGGTTATTCCTGGCTAAGCGCTCAGAAATTGCCCCTGGCTTGGAGGGACCATATGGGACGTTCGAACCGCAATCCTTCCTTGGCTAGCACTTGCAAGGCAGACACCTTACCTTTAGTGCCACCTCACCGGCCCCAACATTCTATTTTTTAAATATTCATTAATTGTTGGTAAAGACAATAACTGCAAGTTTATAAATTTGATGATATACAATAATTTAAAGCACTAATATATTCAATTCCTCAGGGTAGGTTAGTCTACAGTAGCAAGTAGATTTTGAAATCTTGTATTCCAGTCCAGTGCAGTTGTTCTGGTCCCCTTATTTTGCCTTATTATTGTCAGCATCCAGCAGGTGGGAGGAGAAAGAGTTTGCCATATTACATGTGCTAGATGTGTGGACAAGTTCTGAAAAGCAAACACATATAATTAGCCCAGCTCCACCGCTATAGGCTTACTTGCATGTGAATCTCCAGAGTTCAAAGCAATGCAGGCTCAATCATCACTATTTTAAAGATCTTGGTCAAAAATTTAGAAGAAATACTAAAATATCTTTTTTTTTTTTTTCAAATTTTTAGGCCAATCCTTGTGGCACTCAGGGTTACTCCTAGCTATGCACTCAGAAATTGCTCCTGGTGTGGGAGACTATATGGAACTCTGGGGGATCAAACCAAGGTTTATTCTAGATCGGCTGCATACAAGGCAAATGCCTACCACTGTGCTATCACTCTGGCTCTGAAAATATCTTATTTTTTTAATATATATTTTTTAAAGTTCAAAACAGTTATATAATTTGTTAAGAGTCCGTGAAAGCCCACGGCCTCAAATAAAAATCATGAATCTTCAAAGAATGCAAAAGCAAATCAAGTTTATTGATTCCAGCTAGGTGGAAACCAGAAGCTCGAACAATCTACGGAAGTTTCTTTTATAGGTTTAAGGAACTTTAGGAGGAGGGTCAATATGGAAAGTAGAGCTTGTAGGATGCACCAATCCCTAGTTCAGGTTCAAACACAAAGTCCAATCAGATGTTGAGCTTGTCCTTTTGTCAAATAAGGCAAAAACCTTAGGAAGGGTGAGCAGAAGTTCATTCTTTTTCCCAGATATGTCTCCTTCTCTTAGGAGGGGCTTGGCTAATGGTTACCAGGGCAAACAAGGTGGAGGAGGAGAAAGGCTTAACAGGTATCTATAGCTGATCACCTATCTGAATTATTATTATCATCTAACATCTGTTCTCATTATTTTCCCTTAAATTTAATTATTCATCATGATTAAAATTTCAGTAGTGATTCATTGTAAGTTACAGGTTTCTTATAGATTTTTTCTGGCAATATGTACAAAACCTTTTTAATATACACATACACACACAAATCTGTTCCTCTGAAAATGGGGAAATGCAAATAAGGAAATAAGTGGATCTACAGAGAAAAGAATTACTTACCAAGAAAGGAACCACAAAATTGAAAATCACTTCAGGGCAATTCTAAATTGCTGGCTTATCATTGGCTAGATAGCTCTTCAGTCTCTGTGTTAATGACTTGGAGGCATTTCATAGAAAATCCTGAGCTAGTCAATGCTTTCCATTGTAACTTGGAGAGTTCTTCTTATGCAGCAGAATTGATTTTTTCTCCCACTAGATCTTAAAAATCATTAATCAATTATGAAAATGGCAACAGATCATAAGAGAATTTTCTTTTTCTTTTTAGAAATGACTAATCCTGGGGCCGGAGAGATAGCATGGAGGTAAGGCGTTTGCCTCTCATGCAGGAGGTCATCGGTTCGAATCCCGGCGTCCCATATATGGTCCTCCCGTGCCTGCCAGGAGCAACTTCTGAGCCTGGAGCCAGGAATAACCCCTGAGCACTGCCGGGTGTGACCCAAAAACCACAAAAAAAAAAAAAAAAAAAAAAAAAAGAAATGACTAATCCTCCTCTGGGAAAACCCATCCCAGAAAACAAAGAGATGAATACTTATGGATGGAAAGGATGATCTAGGTCACAAGGGATCAGTTGAGAAAAGAAAGAAAATGGAAGTTTAGGCTGAACTTTTGAGTTATAACCAGGAGAGGGGAAGAAAAAGTTTTCTTCCAAGTTCTTAAGTGTCTCTGAGAGGCTCTGGGAATAGTACTGACATATCACCAAGAAAGAAGCCCAAAGATCTATATAAATTTTATTAGCTAAACATGCCTTCCTAGGAAATCAAAAAGAAAAAGAAAGATAATATTTTTCTGCTTGTTGGATGCCAGAGGGGACTCACCATGTCTCTGATAAATTTAAGAGTCTGAGGTATTGGCCCAGAGACATTAGCTTAAAGGACTGAAGCACAAAATCTGGGATCCAGGATTGGATCTGGCACCACATGCTCACCTAGCATCCCTACGAGTAATCTCCCTGATCATAGAGCCAGGAGCAATCCTGGAACACAGCTGAGTGTGGGTCAAAAACCAAAACAAACACATAAACAAAACCAATAGAGCTCGTCCTTGTGTCTCTGCACATATGTAATTAGGAAGGTTGCCACTTCTATTTGTCTTCTACTTGAAACGTAGATCTGCATGTCCCTGAACAGAATCTGGACCAGGACAGAAACAGCCAGCCCACATGCTCTGGGCTTAATTGAGTGCTTAATTGAGTTGGGGCCATTCATACCAGATTAGCATCTGTTCACCTACATTTTTCTCCTTTGATATTAAATCATGTAAATTAAAATGAATCACCCAACCCCTTGGCTGTTAACATGCATTTTAAATAGTTGTCTTCTGTTTTGGGTTTAAACTGTTTCAAGAAAGAAGTATAAAAAAATTCAAAATCAACAGTATATATTAAATTTCAAATAAAATGGCTGAAAAAGACATTACGATGCCATTGAAACTGTTCATAAGTAGAGACTGGGGGCAAAAATAGGAAAGAGTTTGACACATTTTTCTCTTCAAATTTTGGACACTTGTATTTAGACCACCCATCTATATTTTTTGGAGGGGAGGGGGACGGGGACAAAACCTAACACCACAGTGAGGTTTTTAGAGATGAAATTGTAACACTAGATCCCTTCCATGCCCCTGAAAAAAAAAAAAGACAAGCAAATTCCTTGAATGCAGATGTTTCACGTTTCCCAAGTCATTTGGAAATGTGAACCTTATAGCAGAGCCGGGCCTCTTGTGGATTTGGTTGCCTGAGAGAAACGTTCATTTGTAAGAATGTATGAGTGCTATTGTGAGTGACTTCTACCCAGAGGGGCGGGTTTTCTCCTCAGGCAACTGTTTACAGGAAATCCCGTAACTGAGTTCACAGAAAGTGCTGGAATCAAAGGCAGGCTTGAAGCTCACCCGACTGGGAAACTCAATGCAACCTTCATAACATTCATTCATGACTTCAGGACTTCTCTGAACTTGGAAGGGCTGCCTTCCTGGGATTATCAGACTGGATCAGGAAACCCAGGGTGGGAGTTGAATTATTCGACTGAATCACAGAACTCTACCTTGGGGAAGGGCTTTCCTTAGTGACTGATCCCACTTTCCATTCCAGCAGAACAAGGTTAGACCGGGGACAGGAAATGAGGCAAGTCCTGTGTGCAACAGTGTCTGAGAAAAAGCTTTTTTTTTTTCTGTGCTGCTCTATTGGCAATGGGGTCTAGATTCCATTAGTATGAAAATAACTCTCGTAATTATTATTTAGAAACAAATGCCAAGAGTTTAGAACACAATGACAGAATCAAACTCATCTTGATCTGCCAAAAAGGCACAGATCACTGAAGAGTGTGGGTGTCTGAGCAGATAGAAGAAGGTTGTAGGGTTCACAAGGATAGAACATGCCAACTTTGTCCTTTTCTTTCTTTCAGAAAATAAGAGGGACTGACATAGAAAAAGCTGAAGCAAAAGTGTTGGCAGAGGCTTGGGAATTAAAACTGTCCATTTGCAGTTTGATCATTTTTGCACTAAGGAACCCCCCCCCTACCCCTAGCTGGACTGGACCAGACTGGACTGAGAATAGTGCAGAGTTTAATCCTTCTCCACCACTAGACATTTTGTTTTTAATGACAATTCTAAAGAACACTCACAGCCCCAGGACACTTTTTTGCACACACAAAACATGTTCACTCTATATATTTCCCCATTAGCACTGTTCATTGTATTATGCTCATTGCATGATTGCTCATTACATTGTTCTTTGTATTATGCTTCCTATGGCATTGTTCCTTGTATGTTCTCCATTCTCACACACTGATCATTCTCATTCATGAATATGCATGAGCTGTCTGGAAAAAGATTAGAATAAGTATGGGCTGTATATCACTATCTCTGCGAGGCAAAAACAAAACAAAATAAAACCAAGCCAAACTAGACTACTGCTCTCTCTTTTTGAGGCTGTTTTCTATTCTGATCTATTAGACAACCTTCATCACCAAGGCATTTTCCTGGTCAGAAAAGGCCTCTATTTTAGTCAGTTGTTCCCAGGGTTTTCCTGGGATGACAAGACTTTCCTAAGATACACTAGTTTAGCACAGGAATTGTCAGGTGAAACTCTGCAGGTCTTTCAGAAACGTCAGTCACTTTCTTGACTGCATAAGCAAGTTTGGAGGAGTGAAGTATTATGTAGAATTGATTTTTTTTAAAAACCAGCAATAAACTACTAGCAGACAAACACATATATGGCAGGAAAAACATATAATAGCAAAACATCTGGCTTTGCAAGATGGATACTATGAAATAAACAACAATTACTTATCAAGTTGGACTCTGAACATTGGTTCTTATTTCTCCAACCAAGGTGGGTATGTAGCTTTTTTGAAAGGGACAAGACCAGACTTATATGAGATGGGTAGGATATAGGGCCATAAGTCTAAAAGGAATATTTCAGAAGTGGTGTCTAAAGGAATACAAGAAAATGATAAACATGCAACAGCAACTGCAAAATGGTCCTCGGTAAGTTGTGTGTGATTGTAGGAATGGGGGGAAGCAGGCACCACAGTTGGGCACTCAGGTGGAAGGTGTCGTATCAGAAGGTCCCATGAGAAAACTTCACATATCAATACTGTAAATCAAGGTGCCTAAACACAAACAAAATGCCTAAAGGGCTTTTCTCCCTTGTCCTTACACAATAGAAGCAGCAAGAGTGGGAATGAAAATAGCAAAAGTGGGTGTTGGTTCAGAAAAGACCCTGACATGAACATTGACAAATAATGACACAAAAAATGTGCTAAAAAGCATAACATAAATAATATGATAACACTAACAATATGAGATTTTTCTCCAAGGCCACGGCATCCATCCTATTTGCTTTGTTAAAAAATTTACCTCTATTCTCCATGACTTTGGAATCTCTTCTTTATTCCCTTCCCCTCCCTTCCCTCCCCTCCCCTCCCTTCCTTTCTCTCCCTTCCTTTCCCTTCTTTCCCTCCCCTCCCTTCTCCTCCCCTCCCTTCCCTTACCTCCCCTCTCTTCCCTTCCCTTCCCCTCTCTTCCCTTCCCTCCCCTCCCTTCCCTTCCCTTCCCTCTCCTCCTTTCCTTTCCCTCCCTTCCCTTCCCTTTTCTCCCTTCCCCTCCCCTCCCTTCCCTTCCCTTTCCCCTTTCCAGTACTCAGGGTTTACTCTTAAGTAAAAGAGCAGACTTTCTTCTCATGCGGCCAACCTTCTATTCACTTCAAGTAAGTCATCTGTAACCTAATGACTAACAAACATCAAGGCAATAACAACAACAACAAAAGGTTCTAATGTAGGAATGTCTACAGGTAGTGTGGGAAATTGCCTCCTTAACAATAACAGCAGGCTGGAATTGTCCACTGGGCAACACAGTTTAGGTCTTTTAGAATATAATCCAGATATGGGTGAGGGGTGCATATAATAGATTACAGGGCAAGCAAAATGTGCTCAGATAAAAATAGAATAAATAAATGAAGGGTTTTCTAGATATAGAAAACAGCATGCAAAAATAGAATAGGAAGTTTTCATAACTTTAAAGGGAAGGGAGGGGGAAATGGGGAGGGGAAGAAAGAGGAGAGGAAGGAGACGGAATGGAAAGGGAGGCAAAGGAAGAAAGGGAAAATGGAGGCAAAAAAAAGAAAGGGAAAGGTGTAGAAGGAGAGGGGTGGGAAAGAGGAAAGAGAAGGGGAGGGCATGGAAGGGAAGGGGGAGAGAATTGCAAGAAGAGGGAAGAGGAAGGAAGTAAAGATGATGGAAGGGGAGGGGAGAAAGGGGAGTGGAGTGTAGGGGAGTGAATCGAAGGGGTTGAAGGAAAGGAAGAGAAGGAAAGGGGAGAAAGAGAAGAAAAGGGAAAGGGAGGAAAGTGAAGGATAATGGAAGATATGAAAGGGAGGGAATAGATGAGAAGAGGGGGAAGTGGAGGGGAGGGGAGAGGAGGAATGAAGAGGGAAGGGAAGGGAATAGCAGGGGAGGAGAGGGAAGGGAAAAGGAGAGGGAAGGGATTGAGAGGGAAGGGAAAGGAAAGGGAGGGAAGAGAAGAAAAGGGAAGGGAAGGGAAGAAAATGAAAGAAAAGAGGGAAGGAAGAGAAGGGAAGGAAGGGAAGGAGAAGGAAAGGGAAAGGAAGGGAAGGAGAGGGAAGGGAAGGGGAGAAGATGGAAAAAGAGGGAAGGGGAGGGGAGGGAAAGGGAGGGAAGGGGAAAGGAGGAAAGGGGAGGAAGTATTACATCTCATCCACGTTTCTAAGGTATGTCACATTGTCCTCACAAAAAGAATTTCAGGAGGTGAAGAATAGTGGATTAACACAGCTTTATTTAGTAACTGAGAAGGGTGTGTGTGTATGTGTGTGTGTGTGTGTGTGTGTGTGTGTGTGTGTGTGTGTGCAGCTTCTCTGGGCCTGTGTTAGAGCCTTATCTTAGCTACCTTAGGGTGAGTGACAGAGTAACTTCAAATTCCATCTTGGTTGGTTTTTATTATCCCACCAAGAATTCACTACCAGCCCCACCTCTATCTCTCCTCAAGTTTCAGTTTTACTAAATGAAAATGTGTTCTTTGAAGTCTTGTCACTGTCTTAAAAGATATCCTTTAATTACTTGTCATTAATTAAACCATTCAAAATTCCCAAGTATAAATGACAAAATATTCATGCTTAAAGAAGCTCAATCGCATTTTACTTTTCTCATTTCAGTGATTCACAACAGACAGACCTACAAGATCACAAACCTTTTCATATATGAAAATAAATAATCATGAGTCAAAAGTAGAAAAGGTAGGGCCTGAGAGTTAGTTAGAGTAATAGGGTGTTTGCCTTGCACGTAACTGATTGAGAATAGTCTGTGGTTTGATTCCCGGCATCACATATGGTCCCTCAAGCCTGCCAGAAGCAATTTCTGAGCAGAGAGCCAGGAGTAATCCTTGAGTGCCACCAGTGTGACCCAAAAACCATAAAAAAAAGTAGAAAAGCTATGAAAACTTGGATTTTCACCATGACATTAATATGTTGATTCTTCTGAACTGTGGTGCCATTACTGGTTGAGACATCATGCCTAAAAATTTTTTACAATGTCTTTATTTAAACACGTGATTACAAACATGATTGTAGTTGGGTTTCAATCATACAAAAAAAAAACCTTCACCAGTGCAATATTCCCACCACCAATGCCCTCAATCTCCCCCTTCCCCCAAACCCTGCCTGTATTTGAGACAGGCATTCTAATTCTCTCACTCATTAACACTGTCATGGTAGTTGGTAGTGTAGTTATTCCTCTAACTGCACTCACCACTCTTTGTGGTGAGCTTTATATTGTGAGCTGGACCTTCCAGCACTCATCTCTTTTGTCTCTGAGAATTATTGCAAAAATGTATTTTATTTTTCTTAAAATCCATAGATGAAGGAGACTATTTTGTGTCTATCTCTCTCCCTCTGGTTTATTTCACTCAGCATAAAGTTTCCATGTACAGCCATGTATAGTAAAATTTCATGACCTCATCTCTCCTGACAGCTGAATAATATTGTGTATATGTACCACAGCTGCTTTAGCCATTCATCAATTGAAGGGCATCTTTTTTTCCCCCCAGAGTCTGGCTATTGTAAATAGTACTGCAATAAATATAGGTGTGAGGTAGGGATTCTTGTATTACATTTTTATGTTCCTAGGGTATATTCCTAAGAGTTGTAGAGCTGGATCATCTGGGAGCTCAATTTCCAGTTTTTTGACAAATCTCTATATTGTTTTTCATAAAGGCTGGACTAGACAGCATTTCCACCAGCAATAAATGAGAGTTCTCCTCTCCCCACATCCTTGCCAGCACTGATGTTTTTTGTATTTCTACTTAATTGGTTTCTGCTCGAAGCTTTGTTATTTTCTTCTGCCTACCTATTTTTGGTCCCTTTTATTGATTATTTTCTAATTTTATAAACTGTCATTAAGATTTTTATGTAGGCCCCTTCTTCTGATGTGTGCTTGTAGACCTATACAATTTTCTTTTAGTAACGCTTTTGTTGTGCCCCATAAATTCTGGTAATTTGTTTCTTCATTGTCATTTGTTTCTAGGAATGTTTTGATTTCCTCTTTGATTTACCTCTGAACCACTGGTTGTTCAGTGAGTTATTTAATTTCCAGGTGTCAATTTTTTTTGGGGGGGGGGCCACACCCGGCAGTGCTCAGGGGTTACTCCTGGCTATCTGCTCAGAAATAGCTCCTGGCAGGCATGGGGTACGATATGGGACACTGGGATTCGAACCAACCATGTTAGGTCCGGGATCAGCTGCTTGCAAGGCAAACACCGCTGTGCTATCCAGCCCTCAAGTGTTAAATTTTTTATTCTATGTCCCTTTGTAGTTCACTTCTAATTTCAGTGCCTTGTGATCTGAAATGGTATTCTGTACAATTTCTATCCTATTGACTTTATGGAGATATGTTTTATGGGCCAGCATGTGGTTTTTCTTATAGAATGACTCATGCATATTGGAGAAGAATGTGTATCCAGTTTTCTGAGAGTGGAGTGATATATATATCTTCCTGTCCACTTTCTTCCATTTATGTTTTCAGAGATAGTATATTCTTTTCTTTGAATATCTTTATTTAAACACGTTGATTACAAATATGATTGTAGTTGGGTTTTAGTCATGTAAAGAACACCCTCCCCCCCTTCACCAGTGCAACATTCACATCATCAATGTCCCAAATCTCCCTCCAAGCTAGTATATTCTTGCTGGGTTTTAGCATGGTTGACCTATCAAGGGATGACAGTGTGGTGTTGAGGTCTTCCACTATTATTGTGTTGCTATTAATGTCTTCTTTTAGATTTGTCAACAATTGTATTAAATATTTTGCTGGTTCCTCATTTGGGTTGATATATGTTTAGGACTGTGATTTCTTCCTGTTGTACATATGGTTTGACTAGTAGAAAGTGTCCGTTTTTGTCCCTTGTAATTTTCCTGAGTCTAAAGTTTGTGTTATCTAATATTAATATGACCACTACAGCTTTTTTGAGCGAGTTGTTTGCTTGGATGGTTTTCCTCCAACCTTTGATTTTGAGACTATGTTTTTTTTTTTTTTTCCTGTTTATTCAGGTCTGTTTCTTGTAGGCAGCAGAATGTTAGATTCAGTTATTTGATCCATTTTGCCACTCTGGGTCTCTTAATAGGTGCATTTAGTTAATTGACATTGAGAGATAATTGTCATGTGATTTAGTGTCATCTTTCTGTAGAAGTTTGGTGTGTCTGTTTGTCTGTCTTGTCTTAGACTAGACCTTTCAGTTTTTCTTTGAAGGCTGGTTTTGAGTCTGTAAAGTTTCTGAGCTGCTGTTTATTTATGAAGGTATGCATACTTCCTTCAAACCTGAAAGTGAGTCTGGCTGGATGCAGTATTCTAGGCTAAGCATTCATTTCATTAGTTTTGTCACTATATTCCACCACTGCCTCCTGGCGTTGAGGGTTTCTTGTGACAGGTCTGCTTTAAATCTTAAGGATGCTTCTTTAAATGTAATTTCCCTTTTTGATCTTGCTGCTTTCAGTATTCTATCCTTACCTGTAGGATTCATCATTGTGACTAGAATATGTCTTGGGGTGCTTTTCTTTGTGTCTCTTCTAGTGGTTCTCTTCAGGCATGTAGAATTTGTTTGCATGCAGTATTTAGCTCTGGAAATTTCTCTGCAAAGATATCCTTGACTGTTAATTCTTCCTGAAGATTTTCTTCTTGTGTTTCTGGGACTCCAGTGATTCTTGTTGTTTCTGTTGAGTTTTTCAAAGACATCTTTTTTTTTCATCTCTTCACATTCTTTTGTATTTTTTCATCTCTGATCATTTGCTTTTAGGCTCTTTTCCAATTTCTTCTGTTATATGAAGTTGTTATATATCTCATTCTCAGCTTACAGATTCTGCCCTCAGCTGTTGGAGAGGCTTTCCATTTCATCTTCTGAGTTTTTCAGACCTGTTATTTTAGTTTGGAGTTTTCTGATTTCCATCTTCATATTATCTTGATTTTTATTTGTATTCAACTCAATTTGATCTATGCTTTCTTTGAGTTCTATAAACATCCTCCATATTTCTTCTCTAACTCCTTATTTGAGATGTTTACTTGGTCATGTCTCTTTTTGGGTCATCAGAAATGTCCTCTTCATTCTCTATGCATGAAGTTGGCCCGTGCTTCTCCTCATTGTCTCTCTTCTAGTGTGTTTTCTTTCTATGTGTAATAATGGAGTTCACTGAGTATAAGATGCTCATGGCTGTTAGTTGAAGCGGAATGGCAGCACTCTGCTGCACCACCCTTGTGGGCTGGGACAGCCTACCTGGCCAGTGAACCTTGATGGGATTAAGTTCGCTGAAATCTTCCTTAGCAGACACATGGAGGGAATCATGAAGCCATGTATGGAGGAATTCAAGGGCTCTTTAAAAGCACCCATCAGGAGTCTGTTACCACCCTGTGAGCTGAGACAGCCTACCTAACTGGGGAACCTTGATGGGATTATGTTTTCTGGGGTCTTTCTTAGCAGCCTCCTAAAGAGAATCAGGAAACCCAGCATGCCTAAAAGTTTACGATGAAGAAGGGCTGAGGACAAGAGGCCATTCTGGCTTAGTGCCAATGATAAGCAGGACCTTGGTGTGGTCTGAACGATGACCGGGAGCCTTGAGGGACTACGGACAAGAATTAGATCCCCAGGTGTGCTGCTGATGAGGACTGGGGGCATGGAGGACCACGAATGACGATCTGCTCTCTAGGTGGGTCAAAGACGACAGGGTCCCTGCAGGGGTGATGTCAGGTTGGCTCCCTGGAGGCTGCTCATCAGGCCAGGTAGATGGAGAGAAAAAGAAAAGGCCAGAGAAGTTAGTTGGCACCCACCTCGATAATCAAGACCTCCAGAAGAATGAGACTGGAAGAGAGAGAAAGAATGAGATCATCAAAATTAGGATGAAAATTACAAGGAGTCTGAGAGAGAATGAGACAAAGAGAGAGATGGGGATTGTGAAGATTGTTTCAGATGGCCCAGGGATTAAGGTGGTTGGAGAAAAGGATCAGCAGGGGAAGTCACATGCTGGAGAGATATGAATCGCCTTGATGATAGAGATGACATCCGTTGCTATGAAAGACACAATTTAAGACGTGAACTAAGACTAAATGATAGAGACCGAAGAGGTCCCCTTCTGTGATCTGAGTGCAAAGAAGTAAGCTCTTGTAGATATGACAATGACAGGAAGAATGAGAGGGCAGAAGAGTGGGACGTGCCTTGCAATGTTCCTCCCATCACATAACAATAACAAAAGGTTGAGAAAGAGAACGAGAATGAGAAAGATGTGACAAGGAGAAGACCTCTTTGAGAGCTGAAAAGGGGAGGGAATTTCTTCGTTGTACTAAAAGTAAGACTGATGAAAAAGGATGGACCATGGTATGACACTAAGTCTCGATAGTGGCTCCAACTCGTGTCCTGCATAGGTTTGATTACACTTGAGGATTGTTAGACTTGTGTTTCAACCAGCCTCAGTTGAATACTTTAGTGTTCTCATAAAAAATGCATGAATTTATATTAATCCCATAAAATAAATTGATCATGCACCGTATTCACAGAAGACGAATACAAAAAAAAATTAAGCATAATCCCTCTGATCTAATCTGCTGTCCTTGGCCCAGGTCTCAGTCCACCCTTGGATCGAAGCCCATTCTCAGAGGTACTGCCTTCTTCTGCCCAATCTGTTCCCTGATTGTCCCTGTCATTTATGCATCTAAAACCAAAAAAACTATTGTTTAAAGACACGTTCAGTTGTTATTTTTATTCCCCCTACCCCATTTCCAATTTAGACTTTATTCCCTTTGAAACACATTCTCATCTCATTCTTTATATTGCTACCTTCTTTATTTCAACAATAAATATAAAATACACTGAAGTAGTAATTTGCACATTAGTCATTCAGGTATTGCTACAAATAGACATTATAATTTTTATGTACCATGTATTGTGGGATGCACAGGTCAAGCTTCCAAAATGCCTCCAACTTTGGAAAACAAAAGCACATTACAGTAGTGACCCATTCTAAAGCCAAAGTGGCTAAATAACTAAAAACGACTGAGTCCATCATGGCTTGGTCTTGGTCTCTGGATTTCATACTGAAAACTGATCTTTCTGAAGAAAATTTTGAACAGCAGCACAAAGACTCTAATAGAAATTGTTGGGGGGTATAGCCTCCCTTTCATGACTGTCATGCTTCTCTTGCTTGTTGTTTTGGAATTGGCATTGTTTCGGGACCAAATGCAGGCCACAGATGGGAAGCAGCCAAATTTTGTTGAAATGGGTAATTGTGAGAAGAAATGAATCCTGAAAAGCCCTTCAGCCAGTGGGGTGAAGTGGCCATATTATTTTACTGGACACACACACACACACAATGCATACACATGCATACACACAAATAAAAGATTGGGATTTGGGACTTGAATGACTTGAATGATAAAACTGAAACTTCCTCTCCTCTGTAGGCTATGCTTGACAGAAAGCGTTTGCTGTTCACAAAATTGCAAATTGTCTGCTGAATTTGAGCATGAAAATGAAAGTGGCCAATTAGATGCAAATCATCTGCACTCTCAGGCCAGGTTCTGACTGATCTAGTGGGAAAACCAGTTGCGCTTTGCTGATTAGAGCAGTCATTTCCCCTTTCATTCAAACCTGCCTGCAGACAAACGTCATAAACAATAATTTGTGTGATGGGCCAACCAAGTCCCTGCTGACTCAGATATTTCATGTCTGCCTGCAAGAAGTGAGCTTTGGGGTTGTAAACAGCTGGCTCCTTTGAGACATTCTGGTTTTTGCTTAATTGGCTCCTTGGAAAAAACTTTTGTGTCCACATTGGTATTCCCCTACCCTCCACTCCAACACTCAAAGTTTTTGTTTCAGTTAAAATTCGTTTTTGCCTTGTTTTGTTTTGATGTTGAGCCATACCCAGTGATGCTCAGGGGTTACTCCTGGCTATGCACTCAGAAATTATACCTGGCTTTTGAGGGACTGTATGGGACACCGGGATCAAACTGAGGTCTGTCCTAGGTCAGCTGCTTGCAGAGCAAATCCCCTACTGCTGTGTTATCGCTCAGGCCCCTCAGAATTCTTATCATCATGTGAAATAATCCATTGTAAAGCTGACTACTTGTCCATTGTCTGTCTCTTCTAGGTAAAAAATGGAATTTATGTGTGGTATTTTCTTAATAATAATAACAATGATAAATTCTTCTTTATGGTAGCTTTAGGTATAAGGAAAACCACTGAAAGCCAAAGACATTGTATATGGGTACTTTGTATATACAGAACCCTGATTCCATCATGTCTAACACCAAATATGGTCACATGAACCCTGCCCAAAGTGATCCCTGAGCAGAGTCAGAAATAAGCCCCAAGCAATGTCAGGTGTGACCCAAGAAATGGAAAAAGAAAATAAAAGCAAACCACTGATAATGTTATGATGCTCCTTTTAGAACAATTGCAATTTTATGGCTGTATATTCTTTTGCTCAGTGCAAAGCCTAAAGTAAATTTGTTTGTCATAGTGTCCAAATAGTTGCTTTTCATCTGCTGATTGATTCAGCTGAGACTATAAGCATATATTAGTTTCTTTAATGCTAAGATTTTGGCAGATAAGGGGCCTACTGTAGTCATATAATATAATTACCCATATGTGATTTTTTAGTTTTTTTTCTTTATTTAAACATCTTGATTACATAAATGATTGTGATTAGGTTTCAGTCATGTAAAGAACACCCCCTTCACCAGTGCAACATTCCCACAACCAATGTCCCAAACCTCCCTCCATCCCACCCCACCCCCACCTGTACTCCAGACAGGCTTTCCAGTTCACTCATTCATTCAGTTGATTATGGTAGTTCTATGTGTAGTTATTTCTATAGCTGCACTCACCACTCTTTGTGGTGAGCTTCATGAAGTGAGCTGGAAGTTCCAGCCCTCCTCTCATTGTCTTTGAGGATTGTTGCAAAAATGACCTTTATTTTTCTTAAAATCCATAAATGAGTGAGACTATTCTGCATCTCTCTCTCTCCCTCTGACTTATTTTACTCACCAAGATAGATTCCATGTACATCCATGTATAGGAAAATTTCATGACTTCATTTCTCCTGACGGCTGCATAATATTCCATTGTGTATATGTACCATAGTTTCTTTAGACATTCGTCTGTTGAAGGGCATCTTGGTTGTTTCCAAGATTTTTCCTGGCTATTGTGAATAGTGCTGCAATAAATATAGATGTGAGGAAGGGGTTTTTGTATTATGTTCTTGTGTTCTTAGGGTATATCCTTAGGAGTGGAATAGCTGGGTCGAATGGGAGCTCAATTTCCAGTTTTGGAGGAATCTCTATATCGCTTTCCATAGAGGATGGACTAGACAGCATTCCCACCAGCAGTGAATAAGAGTTCCTTTCTCTACACATCCCTGCCAGCACTGATTGTTATCATTCTTTGTGATGTGCACCAATCTCTGTGGTGTGAGGTGGTAGCTCATTGTTGTCTTGATTTGCATCTCCCTGATGATTAGTGATGAGGAGCATTTTTTTATGTGCCTTTTGGCCGTTTGTATTTCCTTTTTATCAAAGTGTATGTTCATTTTTTATCCCCATTTTTTGATGGGATTAGATGTTTTTTTCTTGTAAAGTTCTGTCAGTGCCCTGTATATTTTGGATATTAGCCCCTAATCTGATAGGTGTTGGGTGAATAGTTTCCCCCACTCGGTGGGTGACTCTTGTATCATGGGCACTATTTCTTTTGAGGTGCAGAAGCTTCTCAGTTTAATGTATTCCCATCTGTTGATCTCTGCTTCCACTTGTTTGGAAAGTGCAGTTTCCTCCTTGAAGATGCCTTTTGTCTCAATGTCCTGGAGTGTTTTTACCTACGTGTTGTTCTATATACCTTATGGTATTAGGTCTAATAGCAAGGTCTTTAATCCATTTGGATTTTACCTTCATACATGATGTTAACTGGGGGTCTATGTTCACTTTTTTGCAAGTGGCTAACCAGTTCTGCCAGCACCACTTGTTGAAGAGATTTTCCCTGCTCCACTTAGGATTTCTTGCTCCTTTTTCAAAAATTAGGTGATTGTATGTCTGGGGAACATTGTCTGTGAACTCAAGCCTATTTCACTGATCTGAGGGTCTGTTTTTATTCCAGTACCATGCTGTTTTGATAACTATTGCTTTGTAAGTACAGTTTAAAGTTGGGGAAAGTAATGCCTCCCATTTTCCTTTTGCCTAGGAGGGCTTTAACTATTCGAGGGTGTTTATTGTTCCAGATGAACTTCATAAGTGTTTGATCCACTTCTTTGAAGAATGTCATGCGTATTTTTAAGGAGATCACATTAAATCTGTATAAAGCTTTAGAGAGTGTTGCCATTTTAATGATGTTAATCTGCCAATCCATGAGCAGGGTATATGTTTCCATTTCCGTGTGTCCTCTCTTATTTCTTGGAGCAGGGCTTTATAGTTTTCTTTGTATAGGTCCTTCACAGCTTTGGTCAAGTTTACTCCAAGATATTTGAGTTTGTGTGGCACTATTGTGAATGGGATTGCCTTCCTGATGTCCACTTCTTCTCTAACATTATTGGTGTATAAAAAGGCCATTGATTTCTGTGTGTTAATTTTGTAGCCTACCACCTTGCTATATAAATCTATTGTTTCTAGAAGCTTTTTGGTAGAGTCTTTAGGGTTTTCTAAGTAGAGTATTATGTCATCTGCACACAATAAGAGCTTGACTTCTTCCTTTCCTATCTGGATTCCCTTGATATCTTTTTTTGCCTGATTCCTATAGCAAGAACTTCCAGTACTATGTTGAAGAGGAGTGGTAAGAGCGAACAGCCTTGTCTTGTACCAGAATTTAGAGGATACGCTTTTAGTTTTTCTCCATTGAGGATAATATTTACCATTGGCTTGTGGTAGATGGCTTCAACTAGATTGAGGAAGGATCCTTCCATTCTCATCTTGCTGAGAGTTTTGAACATGAATGGGTGTTGAACATTATCAAATGCTTTCTCTGCATCTATTGATATGATCATGTGATTTTTATTTTTCATCTTGTTGATGTTGTTTATGATGTTGATACATTTACGGATGTTAAACCATCCTTGCATTCCTGGGATGAAACCTACTTGGTCGTAGTGTATGATCTTCTTGATTATGCATTGGATCCTATTTGCCAGGATTTTGTTGAAGATCTTTGCATCAGTATTCATCAGGGATATTGCTCTGTAATTTTCTTTTTTGGCAGTGTCTCTGTCTGGTTTTGGTATCAAGGTGATGTTGACTTCATAAAAGCTGTTTGAGAGTGTTCCCGTTTTTTCAATTTTATGGAAGAGCCTGGCTAGTATTGGTAGTAGTTCCTCTTGAAAGATTTGAAAAAAATCATTAGAAAATCCATCTGGGCCTGGGCTTTTCTTTTTGGGCAGATGTTTGACTACAGTTTCTATTTTCTCAGTAGTGATGGGTTTGTTTAGATATGCTACATCCTCCTTACTTAAATGTGGAAGGTTATAAGTGTCCAAAAATTTTTCCATTTCTTCTAGGTCCTCATGTTTAGTAGCATAAAGTTTCTCAAAGTAGTCTCTGATTACCCTTTGAATCTCTGCAATATCTGTCGTGATCTCCCCATTTTCGTTTCTAATATGTGTTATCAGATTTCTCTCTCTCTTTCTTTGTGAATTTGGCCAATGGTCTATCAATCTTGTTTATTTTTTCAAAGAACCATCTTCTGCTTTCGTTGATCTTTCGGGTTGTTTTTTGGTTTTCCACTTCATTGAGTTCTTCTTTCAGCTTTGTTATTTCCTTCTGTCTCCCTATTTTTGGTTCCTTTTGTTGGTCATTTTTTAATTTTTTGAGCTGTGTCATTAAGTTATTCAGGTATGCTCCTTCTTCCTTCCTGATGTGTGCTTGTAGAGCTATAAATTTTCCTCTCAGGACCGCTTTTGTTATGCCCCATAGATTCTAGCAGTTTGTGTCTTATCTTTTTTTTCCAGGAAAGTTTTAATTTCCTTTTTGATTTCATCTCGGACCCACTGGTTGTTCAGTATTAGGGTGTTTAATTTCCAATTGTTAAAGTTTTTCTTCTGTGTGGCTTTGTGGTTCACATATAATTTCAGAGCCTTGTGGTCAGCAAAGGTAGCCTGCAAGATTTCTATCCTCTTGATTTTATGGAGGTATGTTTTATGTGTCAGCATGTAGTCTATCCTGGAGAATGACTTATGCACATTGGAGAAGAATGTGTCTCCTGGTTTTTTGGGATGGAGTGTTCTATATATATCTACTAGTCCTCATTCTTCCATTACTCTTTTCAGGGCTAGTATGTTTTTTTGTTGTTGTTTTTGGGTTTCAGTCTGGTTGACCTATCAAGTCTTGATAAGGCCGTGTTGAGGTCTCCCACAATTCAATTATTGTGTTATTATTGATGTCTTCTTTTAGATTTGTCAGTAATTGTATTAGATATTTTGCTGGTCCCTCATTGGGTGCACATATGTTTAATAGTCTGATTTCTTCCTGTTGCACATTTCCCTTGATTAGTACATAGTGTTCATCTTTGTTTCTTACCACTTTTCTGAGTATGAAGTTGGTGTAATCAGATATTAATATGGCCACCCCAGCCTTTTTGCGGATATTGTTTGCTTGGGTGATTTTCCTCCAGCCTTTGATTTTGAGTCTATGTTTGTTCTGACTATTCAGATGTGTTTCTTGTAGGCAGCAGAAGGTTGGATTAATCTTTTTGACCCATTTTGCCACTCTGTGTCTTTTAATTGGTGAGTTTAGTCCATTCACATTGAGGGAGAGGATTGTCATAAGGATTTAATGTCATCTTTGTAGATAAGTTTGCTGTGTTTGTTGGTCTCTCTTGTCTTAGAGGAGACCTGTCAGTTTTTCCTTTAAGGCTGGCTTATCATCTGGGATGTTTCTGAGCTGTTGTTTATCGATGAAGTTATGTATTCTTCCTTCGAACCTGAACGTGAGTCAGGCTGGGTGCAGTATTCTCGGTGAGGCATTCATTTCATTCAGTCTTGTCATAATATCCCACCACTGTCTTCTGGCCTTGAGAGTTTCTTGTGACATGTCTGTTGTAAGTCTTAGGGATCCTCCTTTGAATGTAATTTCCCTTTTTGATTTTGCTGCTTTCTATCTCTACCTATGGGATTTGTCATTGTAATGAGGATGTGTCTTGGGGTGTTTTTCTTTGGGTCTCTTTTAGCTGGTACTCTTCGGGCATGCAGGATTTGATTGCATGTCGTCTTTAACTCTAGGAGTATCTCTTTGATGATGGCTTTGACACTTGATTCTTCCTGGAGATCTCCTACCTGGGTCTCTGGGACTCTAATAATTCTTATGTTGTTTCTGTTGAGTTTATCAAAGTCTTCTATTTTCATCTGTTTGTATTCCTTGAGTACTTTTTCCATTGCCTGTTTGTTTGTCTTAAATTTCTTTTCCAATTTCTTCTGCTGTGTTGAGTTTTTCTGCATCACGTCTTCCACTCTGATTCTCTCCTCTGCTGCTGATACCCTGCTGGTGAGGCCATCCATTGAGGTTTTTATGTTGAGCTACCGTGTTTTTCAGATCTGTTATTTCAGTTTGGAGTTTTCTGATTTCTGTCTTTGTGTTCTGTTCAGATCGATCTATGCTTTCTTTGAGTTCTTCAAACATCTTCCATATTGCTATTTTATGTTCCTTATTCGAGAGGTTAATCAGGTGGTTGGAATTTATTAGGTCATCCGAGCTTTCATCTTCATTCTCTGTGCATGGTGTTTGCCTGCAAAGTTTCCCCATTGTCACACCTGTAGTGGTTTTTCCTGTGTGTTGTGATGGGGTTCATTGGTTAGAAAGTGTGCGCGGCCTTGAAGCAAAGTGAAGGCACTCTTCTGCTGCCTCTAGTTGACAGTTTTTGGTGGTGTGCTCCCTAGACCTCTGAGGAGACCTTCAGGGATTCAGAAACACAGGCAGACAGGCGCAGAAGTTTCCCTTGAAGTCCCCCATATGTGATTTTTTTTCTCATTAGCTAATATTTGTTCTGAATCATTATATCTGTTAGCCTTGTACTTAATATTTAGTGATCTTATTTTTCACAAAAAGAGAAAAATCAATTTTCTATTATGTTTGTTAAACAGAGTAATTTTTTGGTGAACATGGCAAAGAAGGCAATTGATAACTATTTGCTGACGTGTTCAATTTAATTTATTAACCAGAAACAATGAGTGAGATAATCATCACCTAACATCCATTCTACTTTTATTTATTCTGAACATTCCCAAACATAAATGAATTCAAATGTGAAAAAAAATAATAGAATAAATTATTTTAGATTAAAAAACCCAAATACTTTTTTAAATTATATTTTAAGTTTCTAATTTAATATATCTCCATGGCTAGAGATGTGATTCAGTAATAAACTGCTCACCTTGCCTGGATGAGAACTAAATTTGATTCTGTTTACCACAAAACAAGAATAACAACAATAAAAATAGAAAAAAGACAAAACCAGGTGTTTAGTGTTGTTTAAAAAATAAGTATAGGTATCAAATTTATGGAAGTAACTCAAAGAAGCTGATTTCAAGACAAGTTAAATTTCTCTTCTACCATCCAACTATAGCACTTGCGATTCAGCTGTCTTTAAGTTTCTTTATTGAACTTTTGTTTTTTTCAGACTCTCAAGCTTAAATAATTTTAATTTTATGTATTTATTTATTTGATTTTTGGGTACCCAGCAGCGCTAAGGTATCACTCCCGACTATCTGCACTCATAAATCACTCCTAGCAGGCATGGGGGACACTAGGGATGCCAGGGTTTGAACCTAAGTCCGTCCTCTGTTGTCTGCATGCAAGGCAAATGCCTTACAACTGTGCTATCTCTCCTGCCCAATAATTTTAATTTTCAACTATTTGTATTGCTCATTACTCCTCAATTCTGGAAAAAAGTCACAATGCAGAAAAGACTCTTTGACAGTATCTTTTCTTTCTTTACCCAGATTTTTCCTTTTACAGACCATAAAAACCAGCCAGGGACATGAGGCAGAAACTATTTGCATGCATTTTACTCTATGCACCTGTTGAACATCCATTATGGGCAGATGACTGTCATAGTCACTTGAATGGAAAGCAGATCACTACTTCAAAGATAAAGTCAAAGGGGATGGGACATATCTGTGAACCCTTTGATATATTGATTAGGAACACTAGGAGAAAGGGCCATTGGGCTTTTCTCAAAAGAGAAAAGCTATGAGAATGTGGAGTTTTCATACGAAAGTCATCTACACTGGCATTTAAGTGTCAGGATTAAGTAAGTAGGAGCGGATAGGAGTGTGCACATGGGAACCATTCTAAAGCAGCATTGAGCTGTATTTACTGTAATATCCCACCTACTTATAAAACATAGGCAACATTAAATACAGTCACTGCAAAAAAAAGTAGCTACAGTGAGCAACACTTGAATAAATAATATCTCCATTCACAGCCTGTTAAGAAAAACTGTCCTCTCATTACCTTTATTTACAAAATCTGGGTGAAAGTAAAGGTAAAGAAAGCTAGTAAAATACATAGATTGTCCAGATATTTTAGCTAATTTGAACAGCATCTTGAAGCAGACACAAGAGATTGGCTTGATAATTTCCCATCTAGAGGGTATTTTGCTGTCAAGTGAGATTATAACTAGTTAGTCAGTTTCTGCTGAGAAAGAATAAGAAAATGTCAACTTCAATCAAACCCCAAACCATACTAGGTTCCTTACTCTGGTTAAAAAACTGGAAATACCCAGAGAACTGACTGAAAATTAAAAATTGTCTTTGTTCCATTCCCAGGATATTGAATTCATTGAATTGCAGCATATTGGTGAAAGTCACCTTCACCAAAGTATTCCAATATCTAAGTCAGATGATAATCAGACATAAGACTGATTCTCCCAGTAAAGTAGTTTAGACATCCCTTCCATTTTTTCTAAATTCTCTCAAGTTCTCATTTTCTGATTTCCCTCCTGAAAACCTCGCTTGATATTTATTCAAATCTGCTTTCAAAGGAGCAAGAGTGCAAGGGTGGCATTCGGAGTGAATGAGTCACACCCTAACAGTGAAAATCCACTTTTGACTAAAGTGCCCAAGAAGGAATAGATTATTAGGACATTATTTTATGTTGGAAAGTAACAAGATATATTTCCAGGGATTGCCACACTTTAATTATTTTATAATCAGAAAAAAATTGACATGCATTTTTTCTGTTGGCCTTGTCAGAGAAAAATTAATATCTATATTATTAAACAGGTGTTGAGTGTCTCAGAGTCCCTGGGACCTCCAAGATGTGAGGTGCCTTCTGAGAAATCATAAATGAGGAACACATTGTAACATAGGGTCTGGACTTTGCAAACACATGTGTCTATAATCTTAACCAGCTTCCTGGAAAGGAAAATCTGTGAGTAGATTTTTCAAGATGCCTGGATTTGGGAATCTGGAAGTTATTAGTAGAGGACAATGTACATAAGCAGTTGTATGTAGAATTCTGTTACTCCTGCCTACATACACACATGATGGCTGCTCTACAATTACATGTTGAACTTTTTTATTTTTTATTCGTGGTGGTAGATCAACGAGGAACACACATTCTAAATTGAGGGTTATTGTTAAGTCCCAATCCCAAGTATTTCTTTGCTTTTTCTATGTGACAATCCCCAGCCACAAAAGAACAAGAGGTACTGGATTAGAAATCAGAATTTGGAAACAAGTTTGCTGCTTCCAGCTCAGAAATCTGAGCAAGTTGTTAAAATTCTTTTAGTTTCCTCAATTGTAAGATAGCAATGTAAAAAAAAAACCCAAAAAACAAACAAACAAACAAAAAAACCTTCCATCTGTAAAATCCTAATTTATCTAAAAGAATTAATATGTTTTGTTTGTTAGAAAATTAGGTGTAAAAATATATACCACAAATCTCAATCTAGTTAAAATTATAGAGCATAATTAGGTAGTTTAGAATCAAATAATAATTTACTGACATGTAAAGATTTGATTATAAATACTTTTATTGAATCTTTTTGGGGAAAGGGTGTTGAGGTTACATCCAGCAGTACTCAATGGTTACTTCTGTTTTGCCCTCAGGGATTATTCCTGGCAGGCTTTGAGGGAGCACCAGGGATTGAACCTGACACAGCCACATGCAAAGCAAGCACTCTGCCCACTGTACTATCCCTCTGTCCTTACTTTTGAATCCTAATGACTAGTTATATATAGGCTTTTTTTAGGTTTCAGGGACTAGGGAAAAGAGAAGAGTAGGCAGGAATTTGTAAACAAATATAATTTCCTTAAAATGGAGGAGAGGAAGATGCTAAAGGACTCCAAGGATTGACACACTTAACATCTTAAACATCTGGATGGTGGGCAAAGAGCAGGAAATTTTGAACAAGATTCTGATAGTAGATCTGATAACAATATTCCAGAAGCAAGACATAAAACTCAGTTGAAAAAAAGATATAAGAAATCTACTTTCTATACTGAAAAATCTAGTTTAACAGAATATTAGAAAACAACTAGTTTAACAGAATATTAGAATAAAACAACAGTAACAACAACCTAAAACATAGAAGAGAAGGCTGGATCCAAAAAATTAATCATTAAAGAGCTGTCTTAAAAATTTCTGAGACAAAGAGATAGAGAGATAGCATACACAATTGCTGGGACCACTTCAGGTACTACATGGTCTCCACCAAGCATGACCTTTTTCAGAGGAGCCAAGAAGAGTAGATCTTGAGCATTACTAGCTATGGCTCTTTTTTTGTTTTGGGCCACACCAGGTGATACTCAGAGATTACTCCTGTCTATGTTCTCAGAAATCACTCCTGGCTTGGGGGGCCATATGAAATGCCGGGGGATGGAATCATGGTCTGTCCTAGGTGAGCATGTGCAAGGCAAATTCCCTACCACTCGTGCCACCACTCAAGCCCTAGGGAATGGTTATTTTAACCAAACACAATGCTACCCAAAATCTTTTAGTTTTTATGCTTCACTTATAAAATAGGGTTAGAAATGACAAATCTGCCTTATATGCAATAATGTAATAGTCGTGACTTTGTTCTGTTTTCTGCATAATCTGAAGCATACCTAATAACAAGAACACATGCATTATCCGTGCTCAATAAATATTTGTTGAATGAAATAATAAGGCATAAGCTGTATTATAATTCACAGGAACTATAAAGGCTATTAACTATTCATATTTAAATAAAGGCCTCATAAGAAACAAGTGGCATGATTTCAATGTCCTCAGTAAACATTTCATAAAGACATATGAACTACTAAGAAAAACAAACAAATAAACCCCCCATTTTACCAGATTATCAAGATAACACCTCCAAAAATGTGGGTTTCAAAGCCCATAATTCTGTGAGGCCTCAAAGTTTATCCTGGTACAGTTCTTCCTTAGCATAACATAATCAACTGGATTCAACGATTATTATCCTTAAAAAGGCTCATACCAAATGTGGCCCCAAGCAGGAGTTAATGGATCTTCACACTGAAAGTCTTTTTAAACTTCTCCAGATGCTCTAAGTGAAAACACCAGCATTCCAGATGCCAGGCTTGTGAGGCAGAGCATTGGCACCAGCTGAATTTTCTTGTCATTATTCTATTGTCTCCCAATGCACCCAGAAAACAAAGCTCTATACAGAGTTGATCATTTTCCTGGCTTGTGAGAGAGAAAGAGCCCAAAGATGTTGGAAGAAATTCACCTGTAGGTGGGGACTTTTAATTGAAATTTTAGATACATTTTAGGGTACTTCTTGGACCCATTATGAGTCTTTCATCCTGGGCATCTCTTGGCTCTGAGTTTTGTGATGATGGGAAGGCATTCTGTATAAAGAGCAGTCTGGAAAATGTGGCTCCATGGAGGCATAAATAATTCTTGTCTTTGGGAAAACTCTGACCAAGGAGGCCTGCTCTGAGTCCATCCATTTCAATTATTGAGCTTTTATGGTGTTATACTCAGTTTCTAAAATGGATTTTTTTTGGAGGAAACCCCAAGTCCCAGGACAATAAATATGAAGAAATTCTGTGTTCTTGTTTGTGAAAATGTCCATTTATAGAACTGTGTTGCAAACAACTGTGTGTGTTTATAGAAGTTTTTATTGTAAAAAAATTTGACCTTTAACTTTTGTGTGTGTGTAAGAAAGAGAAAGAGAGGTAGAGATAAAGGGAGAGAGACAGAGAGACAAGAGGGAGAGAAGAGAGAGGGAGGGTGGAGGGAGGCCAGAGATCACACTAATAGTTGGGTAATTGTTCTTTCGAGGAAAGAAAGCCTTACATGTTGGTTGCTTACTTTCTGATTTCCAGAGTCTCACATTAAAGCATTTGGAAAACAGTGGCTTTTTTGTTTGCTTGGTTGGCTTTTAATTAATGAGTGGTTCCTTCCCACCCAAAAGAATAGTTCACACTGTGGGGAAAGAACTGAGGAGCAGTTTTCATTTCCTATACTTATGTGAGAACAAAGGATTTCATTGACTAATGGCAGTGTCTGGTTGAGCTATGAAGAAAACTCTCAAATCATTGCATGAGACTGGGTTCTGGTGAAGCAGAGACAACTATCATTGCCTAAGATTTTGGAAATTCAGGGCACAAGAATATAGTGCAAGCCAATGATTCTCAAGCAGGATTATATGGCCCCCTTCTCGGTTCCCAGGATGTCCCCAAAGGGCCATAGGTAAAAAAATCTCCTAACTAGAGCCAATAGTCTAGAGAAATAGAGACAGAGGGTAATGCACTTTCCTGGAATTGAGCCAATCTGAACTCAATCTCCAGCATCACTTATGGTTTCTTGAAATAAAGATTAATAATAATAATGATAATAATAAACAAGGGTCACATACTGAGGTGACACCAGCTAGATAGAAAAACACACAACTAAGAAACAAATTGAAAAAAAGACCATGGAAGAAAAACGGGCAAGAAACATTGATGCAAACCATGACCAATGCCATGATATCACCCTTGTCATTAATTAATGCATGTATATATAATGTATACATTATAATATATATAATGTATATATAATGCTGTTAGTTAATAAAGTAAACCAATGAGACTAGTCCCAAAGAGGGACTTTTATATAATAATAGCCCGGTTTCTATATTGGTTCAGCTTCTCTTCATAAAATTTCAAGTGAAGGAGAGTCTTACCAGTTGTTGTCTATTCAAAATGATAGACATTTCCAAGAATAATGGGACAAGATGCCTAGTTACCAACCTGAGTCCTTGCAAAGTATGGGCCAGGTTTGATTTATAAATAGAAGGAAGAAAATGTATCTTGCCAAATTGTATGTAATTAAATCCATAGCAACACTGTCTATATAATTATCTGTTACCATAGGATATTGTTTTAGTTTATAGAATTTTGAAAGCATTTTAGTGTTCATTTCTAATGTAAACTATAAGAGATACCTTGAGGGAAAGTTTCCAACTATTATAAAAACTCAGTTGTGGTCATAATCAGCAATCAACCTTTCTAACTCAGATGTAAAATACTTATTATTTCATAGTGACTTCATTTGGGGAAAATTTTTTTTTTTTTTTAGGTTTTTGGGCCACACCCGTTTGACGCTCAGGGGTTACTCCTGGCTATGTGCTCAGAAATCGCCCCTGGCTTGGGGGGACCATATGGGACGCCGGGGGATCGAACCACTGTCCGTCCTATGCTAGCGCTTGCAAGGCAGACACCTTACCTCTAGCGCCACCTTCCCGGCCCCTGGGGAAAATTTTTATGTTTATTCATAATTTTTGGGAAAAAATGAAAGCAATAGAGCCTTTTAATTTTATAAATTTTAAACACCCTGTAACACAGGCATTCCAACCCAGCCAATGGAAATAACAATGGGGAAACTAAAAAAGATACCAGCAACTGGGGATATGGAGAGAAATCCTAGCAAATTTTCAAGTTCTCCAAAGCACACAAATGTTTTAGATGAGGCCCTAAAATCAGTATTTAATGTCTTAGGGATGAAATTCAAGGAATCACTAAGAAATCACAAAGAAATTAAGAAATCCATAGATGAACCAGTCAACCAACTCAAAGAAAAACAATATCACAAGATGAGGAACACATACAAATGGAACAAGAGAATAAAAAAACATGCTAGCAAGCCATAATAGCAGAATTACACACATAGAGAATCACATGAATGAACTCAAAGACAAAATACAAGCCAACAACAATAAAGAAGTCAATAAAAATAATGAGCCTAAACTTTGCAAAAAATGTAAGTAACTAATGAACAGCGACAAAGAAATAATCTACAACTAATAGAAATATCAGAAGGGGAGAAACAATGAAAGGGGAAGAATAAGGGTGAGGAAAATAATAGCAAAGAATTTTTCCACTTTCTGTAAAGAGATGGCTGTACAAATCCAAGAGGTGGAAAAAGTACCAAACAAAATAGACCCTAACAGATCAACACCAAGACATATAGTAATCCAAATGGCAAAACAAAACAAAACAAAACAAAAAAAACTAAGAGAGAGAGATGAATTATTCAAAGCAATAAGGAAGAAAAAAATCTCAAGTACAAAGAAAGGAACATAAGAATCAAACCAGATCTTCCATTTAAAAGAATTCAGAAAAGAAAAGAGTGGAATTACATATTTAAACTACTAAAAGAAAGAAAATTCCAACCTGGAGTCCACTACCCAGCAGAACTCTCATTTACATGAGAGGGAGGGCTAAAAACATTCTCAGACAAAAAAGAACTCTCACTATTTGCCCTAACCAAACTGACTCTAAATGAACTACGCAGAGATCAATTACACAACTCAAACACCTAATTGTAAAAATAACAACCTTATACAATATAACAGTACAACAATCCTCTTTGTCAATAATTTTCTTAAATGTCAATGGACTAAACTTCCCGATTAATATAGCTGCACTCACCACTCTTTGTGGTGAGCTTCATGAAGTGAGCTGGAAGTTCCAGCCCTCCTCTCATTGTCTCTGAGGATTGTTGAAAAATGACTTTTATTTTTCTTAAAACCCTTAGATGAGTGAGACTATTCTGTGTCTCTCTATAGAAATAACTACACAGAGAACTACCATAATCATCTGAATGAATGAGGAAACTGGAAAGCCATCTGGAGTACAGGTGGGGGTGGGGTGGGATGGAGGGAGATTTGGGACATTGGTGGTGGGAATGTTGCACTGGTGAAGGGGGTGTTCTTTACATGACTGAAACCTAATCACAATTAATTATGTAATCAAGATGTTTAAATAAAGAAAAAAAACTCCCCAATTAAAAGATACAGAGTAGAGGGTTGAATCAGAAAACAAAAATCAGATATCTGTTGCCTGCAGGTAACATACCTAAAAGATTAGGATAGCCATGGGCTTAGAATAAAAGGGTGGTAATCAATTATTCAAACCACTGGAAAACAAACAAACAAACAAAAAGCTGTAACAGCCATTATTATATCAGACCAAATTGCATTCAGCCCCAGGAAAGTGCTCAGAGACAAAGTGGGTTACTACTTATGGATCAGGGACTCATTATATCAAGAAGTACTGACTCTAATCACCATTTATGCACCAAATGCAGAGCTAGCAAAATATGTAAGATGTTTGCTTGCAAACCTAGAGAAACTTATGGAAGGGAAGGTGATAGTGGTAGGAGACTTCAACACACCATTATCTCCATTAGACAGAATCACTAGGCAGAAAACTAACAAAGACACAAGAGTCCTAAATGAGAAACTTGAAGAAGTAGTACTAGGGACTTATACAGGACCCTCCATCCCTAGAAAGCAGAATACACATTTTTTTTTTAAAGTGCACATGGAACCTTCTCTAGAATAGACCCTGTCTTAGGATATAAATATAACTTGCATAAAGTCACAAATATAAGAATTATACCAAGCACCCTATCAGATCACAACACAACAGATATCAAGATTGACAGTAAAAAGAAGACATGGCAAAAAAGCACAAAATTTTTTTAAATTTATTTATACAGTTTTTGCAAATTTATTTGTTTTGGTGTGGTTATTGAAGTTGTCTCTGTTCATATTTTTTCTTCTTTTCTTTTCTTTCTTTATGTGCTCTGCCATGTTTTTTTATCTCAAGACCATGGCCTTTATGTGGTGCTGATTTTTATTGTTGGAGTGTTCACTGGATGTTTTATTTGATACTTCTTTTTGTACTGTCGTGGTGTTCCACCTCCTTTTTCCCCGTCATCTTTCAAACCTAGGATGAGAGCTTCCAGAAGGACTCTGCCCATTTTTGGTGTATTTGATTTTTTCCCCAGTTTATTACTTTTCTCTTCTTCAAACAAAACCACATAACTTGAACTATCTAGTCCCGCCTCCCAACTAGAGCGAGAAATAAGGGAGGTAACAAGACCAAACAGGTGTAGGACCACTAAGTAGTTAGCTAGGTGTTGTGTAATTGTTGTAATATTGTTTTTGCCTGTCATCCCACCTGGATCTTCCAGGTGGGGGTGATTAAGGAAGCAAATAAATAGCTTGTTGGGGAGGCATAGGGGGCTCTTTTGCCAGAACTGACGGCTTGTTCGGTTTGCTTCTTGGAGCTGGCTGCAACTGACAAAAGACTTTCTTTGCTGAACCTTTGGTCCCCTAATCTTTTTCATTCATTGATTATTTACTCCGGATATTATTATCAAAGTCTCCCCCAAAAGGGGGGACGGAAGAATGGGATTCAATTTATCATTCTGGGAGTCATTCTTAGACTTGGAGACCATCAACAAGGGTTTTGACCTCCCCCAGCAGCTAGGCACAGAGGGGACCACTTATTCTGGCAGCCCCGGGGGTGAGGGATGAGGATATGGGAGGTAGGATGGGAACGGAGGTGGAGGGAGGACAATTAGGTGATGGAAATTCCCCAGATTTTATGTTAATATGTACCTAAAATATTGTCAATGATATGTTGGCCACTATGATTAAAATAATTATATTAAAAAAAGAATACATGGACAAAATCTAACATCTGGAGACTAAAGAACATGCTGTTCATAACAGCTGGATCAAAAAGGAAATCAAGGAAAAAATAAAAAGGTTCCTTGAGATTAATGACAATGAAGAAACAAATTGCCCAAATCTCTGGGATACAGCAATAGCAGTAATTAGGAGGAAACTCAAAGCAATACAGGCCTATGTTAAGAAAGAAGAAAATGACAAAAACAACACTTAAAGAAACACATTAAAGATCTGGAAAACCACCAGCAAAAAAACCAAAACACAGGTAGAAGACAAGAAATAATAAAAATCAGAGCAGAAATAAACAACAGAGAAAGAAAAAAAAAAAACAATACAAAGAAGCAATGAAACTGGGAGCTGGTTTTTCTAAAGAATAAACAAGATAGACAAACCACTGGTAAGAATCAAAGAAAAGTAGGGGAAAAGACCCAAATAAATCAGATCACAAATGAAAGGGGAGAGATTACAACAGAACCTTAAGAAATCCAAGACTTCATGAGGACTTATTATGAACAACTATACTCAGTTATGGTAGAGAATACAGAAGAAATTGACAGATTCCTGGAAAAAAATTATCTCCTGAGACTTCATAAGGAGGAAACAGAAAGCCTAAACAAGCCAATTAAATATAATGAAATCAAAAAACTCCCTAATAATAAAGGTCCAGGACCATATTGTTTTATGAATGAATTCTATCAAACATTCAGAAAAGAATAACTAATATTAATTCTCACTCTCTTTCAAAACATTGAAAAGACCTGCATCCTCCATAATTCCTTTGATGAGGCTAACATCAGGCTCAATAACAAAGACAAAGATAAAGACAAAGACAAAGATACCACCGAAAGAGAAAACTACAGACCAATCTCACTAATGGACATGGATGCAAAATTCCTCAAATCAACAACACATCACAAAAATTATACACCATGACCAAGTGGGTTTTATTCCAGGGATGCAAGGATGGTTCAATACATGCAAATCAATCAATATCATACACCACATCAACAAAATGAAGGACAAAAACCACATGATCATATCAATAGACCCAGAGAAGGCATTTGACAAAATTCAATACTCATTCATGAAGAAAACACTCAGAAAAATAGGGTTGGAAAGAAACTTACTGAAGATAGTTACAGCTATCTATGAAAAGCCCCCAGCCAACATTATTCTTAACAGTGAGAAACTGAAAGCATTTCCACTAAAGTCAAGCATTAAACAAGGCTATCCACAATCTCCACTCTTATTCAATATGGTTTTAGACGTCCTAGCAATAGCAATCATACAATAGAAGGGAATTAAAGGAATCTAAATAGGGAAAGAGGTAATCAAACTATTTCTATTTAAGATTGATATGATGATATACGTGGAAACCCTAAGAAATCCATAGAAAAGCTTCTAGCAACAATAAAGCAAAAGAAGAAAGTTGCCTGCTACAAAGTCACAAAAACTGTAGCAGTCCTTTATACAAATAACAAAGGAGAACGAGATCAAGTAGTTCATCCCATTTAAATTGTATCTAAAAATATCAATTACATAGAAATCAACCTAACAAGAGAGGTGAAATATCTATACCATAAAAACTTCAAAAACCTTCAAAGTGGACCTAAGAAATTGGAAGAACATCCCATGCTCATAATTAGAAAGAATCAACATCATCAAAATGATCATCTTACCTAAACTACTATATAGATTCAGTGTAATCCTTATCCAATTCAGACATTATTCTTTAAGGAATTAGAACAATCAAAATTGAATTTATTTAAAGAAATTGCATTACATTATTGACATAACTGATAATAAGACATTTTGGAGGACCAAAAACAACATGTTTTTTTTTAAAATAGAAAATTGAAAGAAAAACTAAAGAGATGAAAGAGAAAGGAAAGAATATTTTTGAAAATTATTGACTCACAATGAATTCATTGAAGCACCAGCAGAAAGTTTAGTAAGCTCTGTTTTTATTAAAAGGAAAATAGTTAAAAAGTACAGTAATAAAGGTATGAGAGTGGTAGTTGTTATTGTTTGCATAGGCCCAGCAAAATATGGATAAAATGGAAAAAAAAAAAAAAAGCCTTGGCCTAAATACAAGGAGACCTTATCCCTGAAGTTTTCTGGCATAAGACTTACTCTGGGTTCTAGACATACTAGGTTGTTTGACCCCTGAGTCATTCTTTGTGGTCACGGTGAAATTTTTTTCACATATTAGCTGTTGTATTGTCTGGTTTCTGTACTTGAAGATTCTGGTTTCTGTGCATTTCCTTTATTTGAAGTCAGGATGATGTGGAATGTCCTCTAGTTTTACCTCACCATTAGTTGCCGAGCATCTTACCCTGCAAGCAACTTGTTGCTGTTGCTGAGTCATCTGGGTGTTAAGGGAACACTCCTTGGAGTAAGTCAATGCCAGGGTATAGGTAGGGTCTTCCTTGGTAGAGGTTTGCTTCCTGGTAATTTTATAGACAATTGTGGTTGTTTCCATAGATGATCAATGGTTCAGGGGTGTATGGGCAATGCCTATTCTTCTGAGCCAAAACATTATGCCAGTAAGAATTAGAACAATCAATGTTAAAGTTTTTGTGAAACCACAAAAGACCTAGAATAGCATATTCATATTGAAAAACAAGAAACTGGGTGGCATTTCTTTACCTAATTGGAAGCTTTACTATAAAGCCATAGTGACCAAAACAGCATGATATTGAAACAAAGACAAAGGCTCAGAACAATGGATCACAATGGAATATCCAGTGACATACCACCAAATATATGGTAACTAATATTTGACAAAAGGGCCAAAAACTTGAAATGGAACAAAGACAACAAATTGTGTTGGAACAACTGAATAACAAACTGTAAAAAATTAAAGATTGATCCATACTTACACTTTACATAAAAGTCAAATTAAAATGGGTTAAAGACATTAAATCAGACCTGATGCTATTAAGTTCATTGAAGAAAATATAGAAAAAACACTCCAAGACTTATACCTTAAAATCATTTTGATCATAGCATGCCAATGACAAGAGATGTAGCATGAGTATCTAATATTGCTGTAACTTGTACTGTGGTAGGTTCATAAGACTTCCTGATGATGAGAAAACAGCAACAACTTGATCTAAGGGCAAGTTGCCCTACCTCATCATCTAACAGTGAGATGAAATCAGAAGACATTGCATTATTAATAGGAGAGGATTGTGTTATAATGGGAAAAATAAAAACATGCATGGTTTTGAGTCTGATATCAAGGTTTTTATCCATTTGGATTTAGCCTTCGTACATGATGTTAGCTGGGGATGTAAGTTCAATTTTTTGCAAGTGGCTAACCAGTTGTGCCAACACCACTTGTTGAAGAGGCTTTCTTTGCTTCATTTAGGATTTCTTGCTCCTTCATCAAAAATTAGGTGATTATATGTCTGAGAAACATTTTATGAGTATTCAAGCCTATTCCCTGATCTGAGACCTGTCGTTATTCCAATACAATGCTATTTTGATAACTATTGCTTTGTAGTAAAGTTTAAAGTTGGGGAAAGTAATTCCTCCCATATTCTTTTCCCCAATGATTGCTTTAGTTATTCTAGGGTGTTTATTGTTCCAAATGAATTTCAAAAGTGCCGGATCCACTTCTTTGAAGAATGTCATAGATATCTTTAGAGGGATTACATTAAATCTGTACAATGCTTTGGGAAGTATTTTAATGATGTTAATCCTGCCAATCCATGAGCAGAGTATGTGCTTCCATTTCCATGTGTCTCTCTTATTTCTTGCAGCAGAGTTTTATAGTTTTCTTTGTATAGGTCCTTCACATTTTTAGTCAAGTTGATTCCAATTTGAGTTGTGTGGCACTATTGTGAACGGGGTTGTTTTCTTAATGTCCATTTCTTCCTTATTACTATTGGTGTATAGAAAGGCCATTAATTTTTGTTTGTTAATTTTGTACCCTGCCACCTTGCTATATGAGTCTATTGTTTCTAGAAGCTTTTTCATAGAGAATTTAGGGTTTTCTAAGTAGAGTATCATGTCATCTGCAAACAGTGAGAGCTTGACTTCTTCCTTTCCTATCTGAATTCCCTTGATATCTTTTTCTTGCCTAATCGCTATAGCAAGTACTTCCAGTGCTATGTTGAATAGGAGTGGTGAGAGAGGAAAGCCTTGTCTTGTGCCAGAATTTATAGGAAAGGCTTTCAGTTTTTCTCCATTGAGGACAATGTTTGCCTCTGGCTTGGGGTAGATGGCCTTAACTATATTGAGAAAGATTCCTTCCATTCCCATCTTGCTGAGAGTTTTGATCAAGAATGGGTGTTGGACCTTATCAAATGCTTTCTCTGCGTCTATTGATATGATCATGTAATATTTATTTTTCTTGTTGATGTTGTGTATGATGTTGATAGATTTATGGATGTTAAACCAGCCTAGCATTCCTGGGATGAAACCTACTTGATCATAGTGGATGATTTTCTTAATCAGGCATTGAATTCTATTTACCAAGATTTTTTTTGAGGATCTTTGCATCTTTACTCCTCAGCGATATTGGTCTGTAATTTTCTTTTTTGGTAGCATCTCTGGTTTAGGTATCAAGGTGATATTGGCTTCATACAAACTATTTGGAAGTGTTGCTGTTTTTTCGAATTTATGAAAGAGTCTTGCCAGGATTGTTAGTATTTCCTCTTGAAAGGTTTGAAAGAATTCATTAGTAAATCCATCTGGGACTGGGCTTTTGTTTTGGGGCTGAGATTTGATTACTGTCTTAATTTCATCAATAGTGATGGGTGTGCTTAGATATGCTACATCCTCTTCATTCAACTGTGGAAGATTATAAGAGTCTAAGAATTTATCCATTTCTTCCAGGTTTTTATTTTTAGTGGCATAAAGTTTCTCAAAGTAGTTTCTGATTACCCTTTGGATCTCTACCATATCAGTAGTGATCTCTCCTTTTTAATTCCTTTTTTTTTGTTTGTTTTTGTTTTGTTTTTTGGGCCACACCCATTTGGTGCTCAGGGGTTATTCCTGGCTAAGCACTCAGAAATTGCCCCTGGCTTGGGGGGACCATATGGGACACTGAGGGATTGAACCGTGGTCCTGATCCTTGGCTAGCGCTTGCAAGGCAGACACCTTACCTCTAGCGCCACCTCATCGGCCCCTTCTTTTTCATTCCTAATATGAGTTATCAAGTTTCTCGCTCTCTCTTTTGCTTTGTGAGTTTTGCCAGTGGTCTATCAATCTTGTTTATTTTTCAAAGAATCAACTTCTGCTTTCGTTGATCTTTTCGATTGTTTTTTTGTGTTTCCACTTCATTGATTTCTGCTCTCAGCTATGTTATTTCCTTCTGTCTCCCTATTTTTGGGTCTTTTGTTTAGCACTTTCTAATTCTATGAGCTGCGTCATTAAGCTATTCAGGTATGCCCCTTCTTCTTTCCTAACGTGTGCTTGCAAAGCTATAAATTTTCCTCTCAGTACCGCTTTTGCTGTATCCCATAGGTTCTGATAGTTTGTGTCTCCATTGTCATGTGTTTTTAGGAAGGTTTTGATTTCCTCTTTGATTTCATCTCGGACCCACTGGTTATTCAGTATTAGGCTGTTTAACTTCCAGGTATTAAAGTTTTCTTATGTCTCCCTTTGTAGTTCACATATAATTTCAGGCCATTGTGGTCAGCGAAGATAGCCTGCAAAATTTCTATCCTCTTGATATTATGGAGGTATGTTTTATGTGCTAGCATGTAGTCTGTCCTGGAGAATGTCCCCTGTACATTAGAGAAGAATGTGTTTTCGGGCTTCTGGGGGTAGAGTGTCCTGTATATATCTACTAAGCCTCTTTCTTCCTTTTCTCTGTTCAAGTCTAGTATATTCTTGTTGGGTTTCAGTCTGGTTGACCTGTCAAGTGTTGACAATGTGTTTTGAGGACTCCCACAATTATTGTGTTGTTATTGATATTATTTTTCAGATTTGTAAACAATTGTATTACATATTTTGCTGGCCCCTCATTCGGTGCATATATGTTTAGGAGAGTGATTTCTTCCTGCTGTACATATCCCTTGATTAATACAAAATGTCCATCTTTGTGCCTTACAACTTTCCTAAGTATAAAGTTTGCATCATCTGATATTAGTATGGCCACTCCAGCTTTTTTATGGGTGTTGTTTGCTTGCATAAATTTTCTCCAGCTTTTTATTTTGAGTCTATGTTTGTTCTGACTATTCAGGTGCATTTCTTGTAGGCAGCAGAAGGTTGGATTGAGTTTTTTGATCCATTTAGCCACTCAGTGTCTCTTAACTGGTGCAATTAGTCCATTGATATTTAGAGAAAGAATTGTCCTGGAATTTAATGCCATCTTTATATTGAAGTTTGTTGTGTCTGTTGGTCAATTTTGTCTTAAATTAGGCCATTCAGTTTTTCTTTTAAGAATGGTTTTGAGTCTGTAAAGTTTCTGAGCTGTTGTTTGTCTGTGAAGCCATGTATTGTTACTTCACACCTGAAAGTGAGTTTTTCTGGGTGGAGTATTCTAGGCCAAGCATTTATTTCATTGAGTTTTGTCACTATGTCCCACCACTGCCTTCTGGCCTTGAGTGTTTCCAGTGACAGGTCTGCAGAAAATCTCAAGGATATTCCCTTGAATGTAATTTCTCTTTTTGATCTTGCTGCTTTCAGAATTCTGTCTCTATCTGTGGGATTCGTTATTGTGATTAGGATTTGTCTTGGGGTGGTTTTTCTGGGGTCTTTTTTAGTTGGTACTCTTCGGGCATGCAGGAAATGATCAAATGTATTCATTAGCTCTGATAGTTTCTCTTTAATGATTGTTCTTGACCGTTGATTCTTCCTAGACATTTTCTTCCTGGGTCTCTGGGACTCCAATGATTCTTAAGTTGTTTCTGTAGAGCTTATCATAGGCTTCTATTTTCATCTGTTCCCATTCTTTGAGTAATTTTTCCATTGTTTGATCATTTGCTTTAAGGCTTTTTTTTTTTTTCAATTTCTTCTGCTGTATGGAGTTGTTATTCATCTCATCTTCCACTGTACTAATTCTATCCTCAGCTGCTGTTAACCCATGGGAAAGCTCAGCTATGTTTTTTTTCAATTCATCTACTGAGTTTTTCAGACTTGTTATTTGACATGAAATTTTAGTTTGGAGTTTTCTGATTTCTATCTTCATATTCTCTTGATTCTTATTAGTGTTCCCTTCTATACTTTCTTTGAGTTCTTTGAACATCTTTCATATTGCGACTCTAAACTCCTAATCTGAGAGACTGACTATTTGGTTGGTCATTTTCAACTCATCAGAGTTGCCATCATCATTCTCTATGTCTGGCGCTGGCCTGTGTTGTTTCCCCATTGTCACACTTGTATTTTGGGTTTTTCTACGTGTTGTGGTTGTATTCATTGGCTAAATGATGTGCACAGCCGCAAAGCAAAGTAGAGCGGCCATGCTCTTCTGGCTCCTCCCTCTCTGGGCGTGTAGACTCACCTCCAGGGCAGGCTCCAGGGAAGGTGAGTCATCCGCAGATGGGCCACACACAGGATGAAATCAGGCTGAAAATGCAGCACAGTACAGAAGACAGGGAGATAGGTGTGCTGGCATCTGAGTTCCAGCAGAGTTCAGCGGCCTCCCTTTCTGGGCGTGTAGATTCACCCCCAAGGAAGGCTCCCTGGAAGGTGAGCCATGTGCAGATGAGCCACACACAGAATGAAATCATGCCGAAAATGCAGCACAGCACAGAAGACAGGGAGATAGGGGTGCTGGCATCTGAGGTCCACGCCAATATATATTTTAATGTTTTAAAAATCAAAATAAATTTTCTAATAGGAATATAAAAGACTCAAATTTTTATAATTATCTTTATTTAAACACCATGATTACAAATATGATTATAGTTGTATGATTACAGTCATGTAAAGAACACCCCCCCTTTACCAGTGCAACATTCCCACCACCAATTTCCCAGAACTCTCTCCTCCCTACCCCCCACACCTGTACTCCAGACAGGCTTTCTATTTCCCTCATTCATTCACATTGTTATGATAGTTTACAGTGTAGTCATCTCTCCAACTGCACTCATCACTCTATGTGATGAGCTTCATATCATGAGCTGCACCTACCAGCCCTCATCTCTCTTGTCTCTGAGATACTGTTAAAAAGTCTTTCATTTTTCTTAAAGCCCATAGATGAGTGAAACCATTCTGCATCTTTTTCTCTCCCTCTGACTTACTTCACTCAGCATAATAGATTCCATGTACATCCATGTATAGGAAAATTTCATGACTTCATCTCTCCTGATGGCTGCATAGTATTCCATTGTGTATATGTACCACAGTTTCTTTAGCCACTCATCTGTTGAAGGGCATCTTGGTTGTTTCCAGAGTCTGGCTATTGTAAATAGTGCTGCAATGAATATAGGTGTAAGGAAGGAATTTTTGTATTTTTTTTTGGTGTTCCTCAGGTATATTTTAGGAGTGGTATAGCTGGATCATATGGAGGCTCAATTTCCAGTTTGTGAAGGAATCTCCATATTGCTTTCCATAAAGGTTGTACTAGATGGCATTCCCACCATCTGTGAAAAAGATTTCCTTTCTCTCCACATCCCCACTAGCACTGCTTGTTTTCCTTTTTTGTGATGTGCCAATCTCCTTGGCATGAGGTGCTACTCATAGTAGTTTTGATTTGCATCTCCCTGACGATTAGTGATGTTGAGCATCTTTTCATGTGCCTTTTGGCCATTTGCTTTTCTTTATTTTCAAAGTGTCTGTTCATTTTTTCTCCCCATTTTTTGATAGGTTAGTTGTTTTTTCTTGTATAGTTCTGTCAGTACCTTGTAAATTTTGGATATTAGTCCTTTATCTGATGGGTATTGGGTGAATAATTTCTCCCACTCAGTGGGTGGCCTTTGTATTCTGGGCACTATTTCCTTTGAGATACAGAAGCTTCTCAGCTTTATATAGTCCCATCTGTTTATCTCTGCTTCCACTTGTTTGGAAAGTGCTTTCTCCTCCTCAAAGATGCCTTTAGTCTCAATGTCCTGGAATGTTTCACCTACATGTTGTTCTATATATCTTTTAGTTTCAGATCTGATATCAAGGTCTTTAATTTATTTGGATTTTACCTTTGTACATGGTGTTAGCTGGGGGTCTGAGTTCGCTGTTTTGCAAGTGGCTAACCAGTTGTGCCTACACCACTTGTTGAATAGGCTTTCCTTGCTTTATTTAGGATTTTTGGCTCCTTTATCAAAAACTAGGTGGTTATATGTCTGAGGAACCTTCTCTGAGTTCTCAAGCCTATTCCAC
This sequence comes from Suncus etruscus, assembly GCF_024139225.1. Classification (NCBI taxonomy): domain Eukaryota; kingdom Metazoa; phylum Chordata; class Mammalia; order Eulipotyphla; family Soricidae; genus Suncus; species Suncus etruscus. The sequence goes on from NC_064858.1 coordinate 67,243,099, forward strand.
TAATCTGAGGGTCTGTCTTTATTCCAATACCATGCTGTTTTTATAATTATTGCTTTGTAACACAGCTTAAAATTGGGGAAAGTAATGCCTCCCAAGGAGTGCTTTAGCTATTCGAGGTTGTTTATTGTTCCAAATGAATTTTAGAAATGTTTGATCCACTTCTTTGAAGAATGTCATTGGTTTCTTTAGAGGAATCGCTTTACATCTGTACAATGCTTTTGGAAGTATTGCCATTTTATTATGTTGATCCTGCCAATCCATGTGCAAGTTATGTGTTTCCATTTCCGTGTGTCCTCTCTTATTTCTAGGAGCAGTGTTTTATAGTTTTCTTTGTATAGATCCTTCACATCTTTAGTCAGGTTGACTCCAAGATATTTGAGTTTGTGTGGCACTAATGTAAATGGGATTGTTCTCTTAATGTCCATTTCTTCCCTATCATTATTAGAGTATAAAAAGGCCATTTATTTTTGTGTGTTAATTTTGTAGCCTGCCACTTTGCTATATGAATCTATTATTTCTAGAAGCTTTTTGGTAGAGTCTTTAGGGTTTTCTAAGTAGAGTATCATGTCATCTGCAAACAGTGAGAGCTTGACTTTTTCTTTTCTATCTGGATTCCGTTGATATATTTTTCTTGCCTAATCTGTATAGCCAGTAATTCCAGTACTATGTTGAATAGGAGTGGTGAGAGAGGACAGCCTTGTCTTGTACTAGAATTTAGAGGTAAGTATTTTAGTTTATCTCCATTGAGATAAATTTAGTCAATGGACTAAATGCATCCATTAAGAGGCACAAAGTGGCGAAATGGATCAAAAAACTGAAGCCAACCTTCTGCTGCCTACAAGAATCATACCTGAATAGTCAGAATAAACATGACTGAAAATCAAAGGCTGGAGGAAAATCATTCAAGCAAACAACACCGTTAAAAAAGTGGGGGTGGCCATACTAATATCAGGTGACACAAACTTTATACTCAGATAAGTTGTAAGGGACAAAGATGGATATTATGTACTAATCAAGAGATTTGTACAGCAGGAAGAAATCACTCTCCTAAACATATATGCACCCAGTGAGGGACCAGCAAAATACTTAATACAATTGTTGACAAATCTGAAAAAGGATATATATAATAACACTATAATTGTGGGAGACCTCAACACAGGCTGGTCAACACTTGATAGGTCAACCAAATGAAAACCCAACAAAAATATATTAGACCTGAAAAGAGAAATGGAAGAAAGAGGCCTAGTAGATATATATAGGACACTCTGTCCTCAGAAACCTGGATACACATTCTTTTCCAATGTACATGGGTCATTCTCCAGGATAGACCACGTGCTGGCACATAAAACATACCTCCATAAAATCAAAAAATAGAAATTTTGCAGGCTACCTTTGCTGACCACAAGGCTCTGAAGTTAGATATAAACTACAAAGGGACACAGAAGAAAAAAATTAACACCTGGAAATTAAACAGCCTACATGTATGCACCCAATGAGAGACAAACAAATTTTCTAATACAATTACTGACAAATCTAAAAGAAGATATCAATAATAACACAATAATTGTGGGAGACCACAACACGGCCCTATCAACACTTGATTGAACAACCAGATTGAAACCCAACAAAAACATACTAGCCCTGAAAAGAGTTATGGAAGAAAGAGGACTAGTAGATATATACAGGACACTCCTACCCAAAAAACCTGGATACACATTCTTTTCCAATGTACATGGGTCATTCTCCAGAATAGACTAGATGCTGACACATAAAACATACCTCCATAAAATCAAGAGGATAGAAATCTTGCAGGATACCTTTGCTGACCACAAGGCTCTGAAATTAGATGTGAACTACAAAGGCACACAGAAGAAAAACTTTAACAATTGGAAATTAAACAGCCTGCTACTGAACAACCAGTGGGTCCAAGGTGAAATCAAAGAAGAAATCAAAAATTTCCTGGAAACAAATGACAATGAAAACAGAAACTATCAGAACCTATGGGATACAGCAAAAGTGGTACTGAGAGGAAAATTTATAGCTTTGCAAGCGTACATGACACAGCTTATTGAATTAAAAAATGATCAACAAAAGAAACTAAAAATAGGGAGACAGAAGAAAATAACAAGGTGAGAGCAGAAATCAATGAAATGGAAACCCAAAAAACAATTCAAAAGATCAAGGAAAGCAGAAGTTGGTTCTTTGAAAAAATAAACAATATTGATAGACCATTGGCAAAACTCACAAAGCAAAAGAGAGAGAGAAACTTGATAACGTGTATTAGAAATGAAAAGGGGGAGATCACTACAGAAACTGCAGAGATTCAAAGGGTATTCAGAGAATACTTTGAAAAACTCTACTCCACTAAATATGAGAACCTGGAAGAAAATGATAAATTTTTGAACTCATATAAACTTCCACGGTTGAATAAAGAAGATGTAGCATATCTAAACACCCCCATCACTTTTGAGGAAATTAAAACCGTAATTAAAAATTTGCCCATAAACAAAAGCCCAGGCCCTGATGGATTCACGAATGAATCCTTTCAAACCTTTCAAGAGGAACTACTACCAATCTTGGTCAGGCTCTTTTATGAAATCGAAAAAACAGGAACACTTCCAAATAGCTTTTATGAAGCCAACATCACCTTAATACCAAAACCAGATATAGATGCTGCCAAAAAAGAAAATTACAGACCAATATCCCTGATGAACACAGATGCAAAGATCCTCAACAAAATTCTGGCGAACAGGATCCAGTGCCTCATCAAGAAGATCATTCACTTTGATCAAGTAGGTTTCATCTCAGGAATTCAAGGCTGGTTTAACATCCGTAAATCTATCAACATAATATACAACATAAACAACAAGAAAAATAAAAATCACATGATCATATCAATAGACACAGAAAAAGCATTTGATAAGGTTCAACACCCATTCTTGATGAAAACTCTCAGCAAGATAGGAATAAAAGGAACCTTTCTCAATATAGTCAAAGCCAGAAGCCAGTGGCAAATATTATCCTCAATGGAGAAAAACTAAAAGACTCAAATTTTAACTCTTTTGTGCCTGTTTTAATTTTAAGACACCAAAAGTTTTTCTTTTACTAGATCTGTTATTACAAGTGATAGAATTGCTATCTTGCTCTAAAATTTCTGAGAGATATAAACAAAGAGTTTAGTCCCCTTATCTCCCTGTTGCTCTTTCTCCCTAGAGAATTTTTTAACCTTACAGACCTGAATTTAGAAGGTTTTCCAATTTCTAATATTTTAATAATTATTCTACACCACCCAATGCACAAAGCTTAATTACACAAATGTTTTTAGAAAAGACACACTCATGCCACATACTTTAGTTTACAAACAAATCTGACAATAATTCTTATTATAAATTCCACATAAACAGATTTGCTGATTCTTTTTCTAATCCAATAGATGTCAGAGGAACCTGGTTTTGAGAGGCCACAGGGTTGGTCTCTGGCTGGTGTAAAGGTATCAAGTGGGAGTGGCAGGGTCTGAGCTAAACGCTGACCAGTCAAAAATTATTAGGTGGCAGGGGTTTAAAAATGCCGGTGGATGTTATTTGCACACTGTCTTTAGGCTTTAATATTGTTGCGGTGGAGGCACACAGGTCCAGTCTGGCACTTCCTGGATTTGCTCAGACAAGGGACAAGACTGTGGGGAAACCTGCTGGCTGTTCTCCAAGGCCGGCAGGAAGGAGGCTGAAAGAGAGGCCCAGGGCTGGCCCCTTTGCCCGTTTCCCTAAAGTGGACGCAGAGGATTGGCAGCCACATCCGTTTCAGAAAGGCAAGTATTGGCCCAATGTCGGTCGTGCCTACAGTGGGGGCAGACTGAGGCTGACACTGGAGGTCAAACAGCCTGCGAGTTTGGACGTTGGTTCCTTCCCACTGGGCATAGGCGAGCAAAATGTCCCGTTTTTCCACACTTAAACCAGGTTTTGCCACTAGGATGATTAAGGGCAGATCCGACAGCCATATGAAAGGCTTGAGACATTTTATGCATAAAGGGGTCAGCCTGACTACACATCCGAATCATGTCATTTAAAGACTTATCTCTTAGCTTTCCCAGAAGGATGGCATGGCAGGTGGAATTAGCGTTCTCATAAGCTGTTTGTTAATCGTATTATTTGGGTCATCTCCTCCAAGAGCCCTTTCAGCCGCTTCTAATAGGCGGCTCATAAACTTGCTGTAATCTTCCTGGGCACCTTGGGTGACCTGAGCAATAGGAGTGGCTGCAGACCCCTTGAAGGGGAGCGCTTTCCATGCTCCCAGAGCAGCAGTAGCAGTCTGGGCCCAAGAGGCAGGGGATAGGCCCTGCTATCTGGCTTCGGGGGCAAAACTACCCTGTCCAGCTAGCTGTTCATAAATCTGATCTGGGGGGTCTGGTCCTGCATCTCTATTAGCTATATTCTGACAGCAGTCCAGAAAGTCTGCTTGCCAGGTGAGGAACTGAGCTCGAGGGAGCACAGCCTAAGTGATCTTAAACCATTCACAAGGCAAGCGTTCACCACCCTCCCAAAGGGCATCCAAAAGAAATTGAGTATAGGGAGAATGAGGACTATAAGTTTTAACAGCATTAAAAAGGTCATGAAGAGTTTTATGATTAAGCTGCTGATACTCGCTAATAATCTGCCTAATAGGGCGGTAGGGAAGAGGGAGTCCCTCATCCGGCTCATTTGGCTCAACTGCAGCGCCCTCAGCAGCAGTGTCAAGGGCTGCCCCGGCATTCTCTCCAGGGGCCCTAGGATCCGCAGGCATGGGGGGAGCAGGCACCATGGACCGGGTTAGCATAGGTCTAATTAGGGGATCCTCCTTGTTTGAATCGACCAGACTGGGTGCACAGAACTGAGGTTTGGAGGGATAAGGCAGTGGCAGAAGTTACAGCATCCTCACTGATGATATATAACAGCCTCATCCTCGGTCTGGATATCTAGAGAGGTTAGGGGTTCCTCCGACTCCTTCCTGCTGGAAGGTTCCTTGTTGAGGACAGGATGGGGGCCAGATGAGGGAGGGATAGATTTTCTGAAGGAAGTTTCACAAACAATGAAAAGAGAAGACTAGCTTGACAGGAGCAGTTTATCTGAGCAAGAGAAGCTTCAGAAGTGGCGCAAGAAAGAGGGTGCAAGCAATGTTCAGCTACAGATAACTGTTTTCTATGGGGGTCTGTCTGAGCCTCATCAACAATATCGTATATTAAACCCCAATAGGTAAAGATGGTATTTGTAATATCCTTCTGGCCTTACTCCATTAGAATGATATTTCTTGGCCCACTTTTTGCCATTTTGAAGGATGAATTTCTGGGCCAGTTATGATAAATTATGGACATTTGTTATGAACAAAGAGAAAAAATTTCCTTTCTCTAAACCTTAACACTTCTTTTCCTGAGAGATGCCTTCAGTTTCTTGACAAAGGAAGCCTTAGACAAATGTTGACCCATTCTGATGGGATGGAAATGTAAATGTGCACAAATTTGTCCTCGCCACCCTGCTGGGGTTTTGCACATATTTTCCTACCTGTCCACGCCACCCTGATGGGGTGTTACTGGCGTCTTATGATCAGGCCCTCGAGGTCCGTCCGGTTTCGTCCAACTGGGGGTCCGTACTCTAAGTCCATGTTGGGGTGCCACTTGTCCTGGCCTGCAGGTCTCTGTTATTTGCGGGTGTAGAAGGGTCCCAGCCTGAAAAGAGAATGGGGGAAAGACGGGGGCCAAGCAACACGAGGCTTGTCAAGGCTCCGTTTATTGAATGGCAAAAGACTTCTTTTAAGCACGTTTTTACAGGGGGTGTAACGAAGGCAGGATGGAGCAGCCTGCATTATAGACAATCTCTACAGGGAGCATCTTGTGAGTAATCTTTACATGCTATCTTTACACAGGAACCATTTCACCCTAAGCTAGTGAAGCTTCAAAGATGTCTCATGCTTCCTGGAATGTGTGACTGATAGGATACTGCAGCATTTCTTTGAGCTCCTGGGCTAGTTAATAGTTAATGCCTCAGGTTATGTACTCAGGCCACACAGAGTAGCTTGTCCTGCAGAATTCCATATTAAGGTTTGGTCTCTGGCATTAATCCTTAGAGTCTGGTGATGTATGAGCATGAATGTATATGTTCTCCATATCATGGACTGTTTAATGTTCATCTGCAATAGATATAATATCAATTTCATGGTATAGTCTCACCATACAGTGCACAGTACCATATCACTTTGTTTTTTTAAAATAATTTTTGTGACCAACATAAATTACAAGTCTTTCACAGTAATTTTTAAGGTACATAGTGACATTCAATCAGGGGCATTCCCACCATTAGTGTTGTTCTCCCTCCAACCCTGTTCCCAACATCCCCCTTCTTTGCCTCTAACCTGCTAGTATGACTGGTCCCCTCTGTGTAAAGCTTGTTGAAGCTTGGGTATAGATTCTTTTGTCATTGACTTTGGGTTTGGCATTTAAGTCTGATCATTTTTTATTTCTATTCAATGTTCATATCACTGTTTGATTCTGTTACCATCCATTTTTCTCCCTCAATTTATGAGGTAAAACAGATGATTCAATTTATGTGGTTCTTTTAGAAAATAAAGAAAAGAAGAAAAGAAAAAAAAGAAAAAACAAAATATAAAAGAACAAAACAAACATACTAAAATCCAGGAGAAGTTCATCTAGAGGTTATAAATATAAATTTAAAAGTAGAAAGGAAAAAATAAAAAAAATCATAATAAATAAAGAAAATCACAAAAAAAAACCCAACAATGAAAACCAAATAGGCAAAACAAAAAATTAAACAAAGGATCAAGACTAGCAAAAAAAAGCACTACAGCAACAAATACAAAAACCAAACAATAATCATGAGACTGAAAAAAAAGAAATAAGAAGGAAAGAAAGAATGAAAAAGAAAGAAAGAAGAAAAGAAGTGAAAGAAAGAAAGAAAGGAAGAAAGGAAGGAAGGAAGGAAGGAAGGAAGGAAGGAAGGAAGGAAGGAAGGAAGGAAGGAAGAAAGAAAGGAAGGAAGGAAGGAGGGCTAGTGTGAAAAAGTTTTTTTTGTTTTTGTTTTGTTTTGTTTTGTTTGCATAGGCACAGTAAATATTAGGGAAATTAGAAAGAGAAATCTCTTGGCCTATAAGATGCAGGGTTTCTCTGTCCTCAAAGCATATTGTCACGGGAATAACTACAGGCTATACCCACTCATTTTCACACCCCAAGGAATTTTTATGGTGCCAACAAACTTTTCTCTCAGTTGTGATTGAGAGAATCAGGCCTCTAACTAGAGATCTTGATATTTGCACAAGTCATAGGATGAAGCCTAGAGTAGTGTCTTTCTTTATGGTTCTAGCACTTCTGTTCCATCACTGCTGTTGAAATCAGCCTTCTGGAATTGGTGGTCTTGGTTTTTGCACAGATCCTAGGATGAGCCTAGGATATAGTCCTTCATTTTGTTTCCAGAAGATCTGGTCTGTCGCAGTTATTAAAGTCAGACCTCTAGAATTAGAGATCTTGGTTATTGTACAAATCCTAGGCTAAAGCCTAAGCTAGTGTCTTTCCTTACTGGTCCCAGGATAAGTTCTGCCCATTCATGTTTGTCAAGGTCAGTCTACTGTAGTTAGAAATCTTTGTTTTTGCATAGATTACAGGATAACATGTCTTCTAATTTCATCTTGCTTTTACGTGATTAGATAGGACAACCTGCTCTTAGATCAGTTGTTGCCATTTCCTCATTGTCAGGATATCAACTCAAAATTGGCACAAGTTGGTGCTAGAATGGTATTAGGAATTTCCCAGGGGTAGTTTGGTTCCTGGTGCTGTTGCAGGGAACTGTGTTCATTCTATATCTGGGCTCTAGGGCACAGGTTTAAATGGTTACTGTCTGATCACATGGAGTCTAAGTTAGGTCCACATGACATATGTTCAGGGTGGGAGGTGCTTCTGTATTATAAAATGTGTGGGTTCTTATCCCTAGTAGCTAAGAGCTTGTTTCTATACATAAGATTTCCCCCTTTTTTTAGTATGCCTTTGCAAGAAGAAATGTTGCTATCTTATATTGCTGGTGCATTTGTGGGTGAGAGTTCAGGCTCCATCATCTCTATGCCCTGGTTTTGACCTGAGCTTTTATCCTAGGCAAGACTTTTTCTTGTAGATTTTCACACTAAGCAGAACCAAAAAGGGTGATATAAAGAGAAAAATAATATACTGTATTTATTCGAGTATAACATGCACCCATGTATAATGCACACCCCTAATTTTCGATTAAAATTTTGTTTCACACAAAGCATTGTAATTGACATAAAAATGTTGTTGAACACGTGCAGCCATGATAAAAATCATTTATTGACAACATAAACTGGTATAAATACAATACCAAAATAAAATTACCGGTAATAATATTTATTTAAAATGCTTCATAGTCAGATTCCTCATCAGATACACTAAAGAGTTGTTCCCATTCTTCTCGAGTTAATTTTTCATCAGTGTCCTAGTTGGCAGGAACATCTGTTTCTCCAGGTTTTTTCGCTTTCTTTTGAGTCTGAATTCCACAGCAGGTCATCTTCTGTGCTGTCCATTTTATTGCTGATGTCTGTCTTCAAAAAACTCTTGATGATCATTTCTTTTGGTATGTCTTTCCATGATATTTTAACCAGGATGTCATGAGAGATGGGCCAGGTTTCTTGAGATTTTTTTTTCTTTGCCCTTGCATACAGTGTTTGGCTGCAGCCCGGAAAAGGCACAGTGCGAACTCACAATTTACCTGTGCCCTCATTGGACCGACCGCCACTGCCACCCCACCCCAGCCCTTGTTTATAACGTGTACCCAAACTTTGATTTCTTTTTTTGGTAGAAAAATTTGTGCATTATACTCAAATAAATACGGTATATAATAGAAGAAATAAATTAAAAATAGTTGGAGAAAAATTCAGTGAAATAAGAGGCTACCTTACATTTGGGAATAAGAAGATTCATATGCATTATTATAGAGGTATTAAACATATAAAGGAAGTATAGGCTTCCCTGTTGTCTTTTGAGATATTCCAGGGCATATTTTCAACCCTGGTCCTGTTGAGTTTGATAAATGATTTGCAGCAGAAAGAGATTAGGTAGAGTCCTTGAGCTGGGGGTCCTTCTGGAACTGAATCTGGTATGATGCAACAGTCCACATTTGGAGGGGGTGAGAAAAAGGGCCACCCAGCATGAGTCAGTAGAAATGTTGGTTGTAGTTTCTTGCTGGGGCATGAGATGTGGGGCTGAGAACAGGAGGTTGGTCTCAATATCTAATGAGTTAGAACTGAGGGTGAAGAGTGATAAATAAGGAGGGATTTCAAATCATTATGAGTGTGTGTGAAAGGATAAAAGGATTTCTGAAGGAGGGAGGAGGGATAGTATATAGGAGAGGCTATATACACCTTAAGCATGAATTGTTTACAGTTTAGGTTTGGCACTCAGAGGGGAGTTTACTGTCTATAAACTCATGTCCACATAAATACAGACATTAGTGATCCATTCTTTTTTTTTTTTTTTTTGGTTTTTGGGCCACACCCAGAGTTGCTCAGGGGTTACTCCTGGCTGTCTGCTCAGAAATAGCTTCTGGCAGGCACGGGGGACCATATGGGACACAGGGATTCGAACCAACCACCTTTGGTCCTGGATCGGCTGCTTGCAAGGCAAACGCCGCTGTGCTATCTCTCTGGGCCCAGTGATCTATTCTTAAGTTGTTGTTAGAGGTCTGAACCTCAGAGGATGGGTCTGAGTTCTAAAGAAATAATTAAATTAAGTAAAGGTAAATAATTAGTTTAGATATAGATTAGGAGAAAAAGGCAAAACAAAGATAAGAGAAAAGAAAAATGAGTAGATACAGTAGAAATAAATTAAAATATAAAAAAATTGACCATTGTGTCAGAGTTGGAAGATTTTCCAATTTCTAGGCACTTCATCACTGACGAGGGTGGGCTTTGCTCAATGAAGTTTTCAGGGTTAGATAATAACTAGAGCATTTTAGGATACACATAGTTTTTGCGTCTTTGCATCTAGAGTACTAAGCAATGTGGTAGTGCATACTATAAGAGGTGTCAAACCTTTGTAGTATTGTCCATTGCACCTCTTGGTTCTGTTCTTAAAGAGAAATTGACAGCTCTATCACTTCATTTTTTAGACTTGAAAACTGATTATTTTTAAGAATCCTCTATACACAACTTAATCTATGAAACCTTTCTCCAGTCCATTCACCCTCACTGACCACAATTGCCCTAGGAAAGGAAAAAGGAAAAAATCAGACTTGCCAGCTTTACTGTTTTTTATCCTCTTCTTTTCTTTTTTATTCCCATTAAGTGTTCTGTCCCATATCCCCTGGGTCAACTTTTCAAATGTAATTTATGGATCAATCCTCTGCGGCTGCCGATGTATGTGTAAGAGTGCATGTGTTCACCATACCCATGTTATTTTAATGTCCGTCTATAATAGATATAATTCTATGTTCTATAGTGTTCTCCCCCTGATCATAAATAATCCCTCCTTCCCCACTTTGCTCACAACTTTACAAATCCTTTTCTAGCCCTCCATGTTATTTCTCCACATTTAACCTTGTTCACTGTCAGTCCTTAACTCCTCACAAGGCAGAACATTCTCCCCACCCCAGTTAATTGCCAACCAGCTCCCAAAGTGAAAAGATAGATTCTCAACATGAAAAGAAACCGACACTCAGCTGCTATTGACTTGCTCTCGCTGGCCCCTCTTCCTTCACCTCCCTTCACAGTGAACTTTTGCTTGCTACCAGATTCAGGGGCTGAGAAGTCTCCTGCTTGAGAATTCTTCTTGATACATGACTACTGGGAGCCATCTTCCCTAGATTCCACAAAAACAAATCACAGGCTGAAGCTATGCTTTGGATCTTGACCCTTCCTTGCCTATTTCAAAAAACTTAAAGAGGACATACAAATCTCCTTTAAATATCTCTTTTGATACATTCCTTTAATAGGCATAACCATTATTGAATGTCTTCCAATGTAATGGCAGTTTCCCCCATCCTCAGGATCTATTTAGTATGGAATTTTAGTAGACATGTCTTTGCTTACAGTTCATGTAAAAATAAAGAAAAAGGTTAATGGTATTGGTTGTCTTGATACCTCAGCCCCCACATGCACCAGTAATACCTTGTGGCATTGCTTCTTTTTGCATAGGCACATTAAAATGGGAAAAGTTTACATATACAAACAAGTTCTTATCTAATAGACACAGGAACACAACATTTTATACTGCAGTGAGATCTTGGCATTGTGACTTGGCTTAGACTTCTGTTTATTGGAGATTGACCATTTACCCCTGAACCATGGATACAATACACAGAAAGAAACAGGGTCTCCTACACCATCACCAGGAAGAAAAATTCTAACAAGGAAGGCTTTACCACCACCATGATACTGGCTTACTCCAGAGATGGTTTTAATGGCACCCTGACAACTTAGGAACAGCAATAGTCTGCTTTCAGGGTAGAATTCTCTGCAATGCTACCTAATGGTGAGAAGAAACCAGAAGATGCTACACACCACCTGGATTTCAATATAGGATCTGTACAGAAACCAGGATCTATAACTACAGAAACCTGACAGCAACAACTGATGGCAAAGAGCTCTTTCTGGACAGAGAATGACTAAGGGGTTGGACAACATAGTATGCTTATAGCCCGGAGTTGGTCTTATGCCCAAATAGTTTAGGGGTAAGGTCTCCCTTTCTTTAGGACAAAGGTTTTCCTTCCAATTTCTTTCATATTTTGCTATGCCTATGCAAAGTACAATACTGCCATAAACACACATCATTTTTAGAGTATTCATAACTTTAAAAAGAAAGCATGTTAAGCCTTTTGCTTTTGTATTAATGACTATTTTTCTTGAATATAACTGCTAATGAACTCTCTTCTTTTCCCAATTCTTTTTTTTTAGATTTTCTAATTTCTTTCTATTTTTAATAACTTTGCTTTCTGTTATCCTGAAACAAATGTATTATGATCTGTTATGTCAACTATGTGATATATTTTAGATAAATAAATGTGTTATTATTATAAAAAACTAAAAGCAGGAATACTCTCCAATATCATGTTCCAAAATTAATTAAAATATATTAAAGACTTGAATATTAAACATGAAAGCATAAAATATATTTATGAGAACACAAAGTACTCTATCATAGATTTACTTGGGATATTCAAAGTTTGTACTTTGAAGCTAAGAAAAATAAAAGCAAAAATAAGCTACTGGGATTATGTCAATGTAAAACTCTCTTGCATTGTGAAAGAAACTATTATTAAAATAAAAATTCATCCCAGTAAGTGGATGAAAACATTCATACACTATGCATAAGAAAATGGATAATGATCAAGATATATCAGGAGCTCACAGAACTTAATAGCAATATCAACAAAATGTAAAAAAGGGAGATAAACTAAGCTAACTACACGAAGGATGTCATACAGATGGCTAAAGAGCCACAGGAAAAAATGCTAGTAATCCCCTATTGCCAATAAAATTCATGTTCAAGAAATAAGGAAATGATATTCTCACACCAGTGAGAATAGCCTATACCTAAGAGTCCAAAGAAACAAACCCTGGTCTCTTCTTTAAGATGGGAACTTGAATTGAAAAAGCCTCTGCAGAAAACAATATGGAAAATTATAATATATGTAAATAAAAAACAAGATCCAACAGTTTTACTTTATTAGTAGCTATGTAAAGATATTAATGGGCCAGTACATACAATTGGGCCAGAAAGATAACACTGGAAGTATCCTAATTTGATCCAGATACCATGTATGGTCCCTGAGCACTGCCAACATTTATTTCTAAGTACAGAACCTGAAATAAGCCATGAGTATAGCTATATGTGACATTCTATCCTGACCCAGCCACCCCAAGGACTTCAAAACACTAAAACACAAGGGTTTTTGCACCCCTGAGTTCACTGAATCACTGTTTACAACAGTCAAGATTGACAAACAACTCAAGCTGTCTAGGACAGCAATTTCGGTAAGCGAAATCCCTTATGCGGCCCTGCCTCACCCCGACTTTGCCTCTTGCGGCCCCCAGGTAAATTGAGTTTGAGACCCCTGGCTTAAAGGAAAAAGAAAAGCTGTCCTTTTGCCAGGGCATGGAAGAAACTGGAGGGGTTGCATGAAGTATTTAGGAGAAAGGATGCATACCTCATGTTCTCCCTCTAATGGGAGACAAAAAGAAATAAAGCATGGGAATAGAGAAAGTGAAACATGGAAGTTTTTACAGCCATTAACTCTGGCTCCAAAACAGGTTTTTATATGGAATAGATGAAAGGGGCCTTTGAGTTTTGGAGGGAATATATAGGCACTTCAATAGTTCATGTTGTGTAATTTATAATAGCCATATATATATATGCTTGTATATATATATATAAGCACACATTATATATATATATATATATATATATATAATATGCTCAGAGCTTATTCCTGGTTTTGTGCTCAGGGTATCATGTGCAGTGTTAAAAATTGAACCTGTGTGAGCTGTAGATAATGTACTTTTAAAGATGTTGTATTTTTTAAAATCGTACAAATTTTAGAATATATATATGTATATATATGTATATATATGTTTTTGGGTCACATCCTTCTGCTCTCAGGGTTTACTCCTGGCTCTTCACACAGAAATTGCTCCTGGCAGGCATGGGGACCATATGGGATGCCGGGATTCAAACCACCATTCTTCCTGTATCCGCTGATTGTGAAGGAAACTCCCTAACTGCTGTGCTATCTCTTCGGCTCCCAAGTATACAATTTTAAAAAAATACAAAATTGATATTTCTGGGGCCAAAGAGAGAACAGTGGGTGTGGCACTTGCCTTCCTTGTGGACAGTCATTTCCTGGCACTGTATAAGGTCTTCTGATTATTGCCAGGAGTAATCTATGATGAGCAGATTTAGGAGTAAGCCCTGTGTACCACCAATGTCTGTGTGTTGTGTGTGTATGTGTGTATACTATGTATTGTCTTATAACCAAACATTATCTCAATTTTCAAAAATGGCTACAGGCATAATGAAAGACTTCAATAATATAATATTCTGAATAATCATTACGAACACAATCTGACATCACTTTCTATCACTTGAAGCTATGTGTTATCAAAAATCTCACCACAAAAAAAATCTCACCACACTTTAACTTCAAGTAGCCAGCTTACCTGTGAGTTCAACTTAAGGAAATTCATTTAAAATCTTCTTAATCAACAAAGGGAATTCATTTATGGAATAGAAAAACCCAGCCTTGGTACCAGATAGAACTGATGCTCAAATATTATCATTTGAGTCATTTTTTCTTTCCATACGTCAGCTCCATTTTTATTAAAATCCCTAAGCTTTTAGTTTTTAGATAATCATCATTACTTATTGGCACAAATTAATTCAGTCTTAAATTGGTCACAGAACTAGAGGGTTGGGACTTATTTGGCCAGACTAGATTCTGTGTTCCTCCTGGAGGACTACAACCGAGATCAGTTTAGCTCAAAACACACTGACAGGGTTTGAGATATTGCAAAGAAAAGTTATGAAGCAGTACCTGAAAGAACTAAGGTTTATATTTATACTTCATAGTTCGAAAATATAAATGATATGTTATCATGCAAATACCAGGAAGGGTGAGCTCAAGGCTTTATATGGAAATTATTATGTAACTCTTCAATCACATAAGAAAAGGAAAATGTATTTTGCGTGTCTGTGTTCAATTATGAATATTCATTTGGCTATCGCTCTTCTTTAAAGTATACTTTAAAGGAACACTGATCTATGAGCATCAGTGCTTTGTTTCAAAAGTACTGCAGTTATCAGACCCTAAAACACCTCCAAAGTTTCCATTTCCATCCACCAAAGTTCAATGAACTCTTTCCAGCAATCTGCCTGAATAGGACATTTCAGTGATGTGCTCAGAGTCTATTGGTTTATTTTCATTGAAAACAGTCTCTTCTCTTGCTGTTTCTTTATATTATGCAGACTAGTAAGATGACCAATATCTGAAGGAACAGGCAGGGAATTTTAAAAAAATTAATAAGGGTATAAAGTATCTTGGAAACCCCAAAGACAAAATAGGGTTGAATCTGATGACTTTCCTGACTACATTTATTTTCATGCCTGATTTTTCCCCTAATAATACCTTTATTTAAGCACCATGATTACAAACATGTTTGTACTTTGGTCTCAGTCATAGAAAGTACAACCTCCCTTCAACAATGCAACCTTTCTGCCACCAATGCCACCCATCTCCTTCCTCCCCCACTCCCTGCCTAATTCGAGACAGGCATTCTATTTCTCTCACTCACTACTACTGTTATGATAGTTGTTAGTGTAGTTATTTCTTTATCTGAAATCACCACTCTTTGTGGTAAGCTTCATCTTGTGACAGGACTAGCCCTCATCTATATTGTCTCTGGTATTATTACTGTCTTTTATTGTCTCTTAAATCTCATAGAAGAGTGAGACTATTCTGTGGTTATATCTCTCCATCTGACTTATTTCACTTAGCATAATAGTTTCCATGTCCATCCATGTATAGAAAAATTTTATGACTTCATTTTTCCTAACGGCTGTATAGCATTCCATTGTGTATATGTACCACAGTTTCTTTAGCTACTCATCTGTTGTCAAGCATCTGGATTTTTTTCAGTGCTACAATAAAAATAGGCATGCAGAAGGCAGTTTTGTATTGTGTTTTTGTGTTCCTAGGGTGTATCCTTAGGAATGATTTCTGATTTATTATTATTTTTGATTATTTATTTATTTGATTTATTACTATTTATTATATAATTTATTATGTATGATTTTTTATTTATTTAGGAAGCTGAAAGCAGGTGTGGCTGCCAAATAAATAAAGTTGAGGAAGAGAGGAAGAAATTTTGGAAACATGCATGTGGTAGTTCAGTTTGCTTCTTCAAAGATGGGAATGAGAAAAGCTCAGAAAGATGAAGAAATCATTTGCAAAAACCTCTGTAAAGAATGTCCCAGGTACTCTTTCAGATTACCTCATAAATCCTCAGATTATGAGCTATTATGGAACCCTTCAACATTGCCTAGGAGACCATTGAAAATGAAAACACATTACTATTTTCTTCTCTTGGTGTTTGAAGAAATTTGTAATTTGTGCATACAATTTTATAAATATCAGGTGAACAATAAAATCATCTGCCTTCTAGGTCGGTAAAACTATCAGTGAGTTCAGAAGAAATTGAGTCTAGAAATACACTTAAGATTTCCAAAGATTGTTGATAAAAATTTATATAGAGAAACTTTAGAGCTTTAACAGAGTTAAAATATAGTTGACACTTGTAAGTCAATAACCCATTATCAATTATCTTGTAGTTTTTATGCTTATGAGAGAGATTGTACAATGGTAGTTTAGTAGCCCAGATCTCCAATGTATTTCATTTAAAGTCATTAGTTCTATAAAAATTGTTTTTTTGTGTGGCTTTCAAATATTGCTTTTTAAAAAGAGACAGATACAGTGTCTGTGAATCTGCATCATTTCTGTGCCAGAACTGACATTTCAAGTTGTTTTTTCCACTAATTTGCTTCTGTCAATGAAGGGTCAAATTTATTCTTCCATTTTAGTGAAAAACTATGTCAGCTTACAGGCATGAAATATGGTTCCAATAATTAGCAAACCAGTTCCAAAGGCAAAGTTTATTTACAAAGAAATCAGATGATAATGAACAAAGCTAAAAGCCTTGGGCAAACACATTTGAATGGTTGGATGGCACTGGTCTCAGCTAACTGATTGCATTTTATAACCACAGTCTAATAAGTAAATTCACCTTGAAGAATTGCCCACATTCCTGCCTATGGATTTCCTAGTAATAGTAGCAATAATGTCAAATTTTACATTCTGGAATTTATTATAAAATACAATTTACTTATAATATTGAGCCAGGTCCTCCAAGGTATAATTGGACAATCTAAGTTAACTCTGAGGAGGAAAGCAGCAACAGGAAGGCTTTTGTGATGAACTTAGAATAGTAGCTACACTTTACTGTTTCATATTTTCAGTTGAATGCAATGGAGTCTAGAACAGGCGAGGCTTTGAAATTTGAGTTCTGGGACCACCAGTGTAATTTGTGCATGCACCCTACAGTGAAAATGCAATGCGATTTAGATTTCAGGTAAGAAGACAGAGAAGACACAATATCTGGTTCATTTTCTAATGGGAGAACATTATTCATTCTCCATAATTTCTGATGTGCTTCATCATTTCAGCTCTGAAAGGTTCTGCTTTGATATATATCAAATATATATATTTGTTCCAAACAATCTGATATATCTTACAAAAAGAAGATAGAATAGAGATGAAAGCAGAAATAAAATGGAATAAGATGATGGGGCAAAGTTAAGAATGGGATGGTGTTAAGAATAAAATAATAAAGTATAATGATTACTGCCTAGTTCCTCATCTCCTAGTTCATATAATTCAAACCCAATCAAAATTTCCAGTTACCACTCTTTATATTGTCTATTCTACAGTCTTTGGCAAACTTCTATTATGTACATAAGTTTGTTAGACTCTTGTCTCTTGTCTAGGGACATATATATATGTGTATATATACATATATATACACATATATATTTCACTTCTCATTTTCTAAGTGCCTGACTATAATTGGAATAAAACAACACAAGATTTCATTTTACTACCAATACAGAGAGAAGGGAATAGGAAGAGAAGAAAAGAAAGAGGAAGGAAGAAAGAGAACTATTTCAAGATGAAACATGTCTGACTTAAATGATCTTATGTTACCTCCCATTTAAGGAAAGCATGCACCAGATGTGGTTTTTTCCTTTCCTAGTGCAGTGCCTTCCTCCAAAAGAATTATTTGCCAAAAGGCCCGCTTAGTAAAGTAAATCATTTGACCTTTTCCGTGGATCATTGGCGGTAATTCCAACATGGCTGTAACATTAAATTTTCTCTTTACTTGGACACTATAGAAATCTAGCCTCAGCTTTCCTACAGACAAAGAAATGTCAGTACGAAAAGCCCGCCAAAAGTTCCCTGCTGGCTAGTTCATATAACCTGGTGCCAGCAGCCTTGTTTTTCTGAGTCTAGCTCTATGATAGTAAACAATTATTTCCATTCCCCCTAAAATCTATTTTCTGGCTACTACATAAACATCATAAATATTTCTGTCTCTCTCCTCCTAGTTTCTTGAAAAATCTGCTTTTTGCTAAACCAAAAACATCTGTAGCTCTGGTTTTACTGCCCTCCAGCAGAGTTCTTTCTCACCTGAAGAAAGGTCTTTTAATATGTAAATTTAAGGCCTGTTTCCCAATTGTACTGCTCTCCTGCTCTTAGTGGACACCTTGCATACCAGAGTTTGTGCTTATAAATGTCATCAGCTAAAAAGTAAATGAGTCTCTCGTCCCTTGGATGAGGATCCCCATACAATGCATTTTGTGTGGTCTCATTTATTTCATTTATATATTTCATATTTGTCCACTCGTGCTCCCGCTTCTCTCCCTGTGAAAGGTTCCCGGAACCCAAGAAGATTCTGCTTAGCAGCGCAACAATTCTGCAGCAATCTTATATAACTCATGGAGTACTGTGTTGGTAGCTTTTCAATAAACATTAAATAAACATAGTATTATTAGGTAATAAAACCTTAAAAATGGAAATGCTTATAAAATTATATAAAATAATAATAAAAATTGTGTTATATAAAGGAAATATATGGAGAAAAACACTACGTCCATAAAGGTCAAAGAAGTAAAATTATTTAAAACTCTGGTTGTGTTGGTGTTGATAGTGCTAAAGGTAGCTTTCAAACCTTTTGATTTTATTTTTATATTTGGGTCATTTTTTAAAAATAATATTTTATTTAAATACCTTGATTAATACATGATTATGGTTGGCTTTCTGTCATGTAAAGAACAGGTCCCATCACCAGTGCAACAGTGACATCACCAATGTCCCGAATCTCCCTCCTCCACATCCCATCCCCTCCTGTACTCTAGACAGGCTTTCCATTTCACTCATACATTCTCATTGTTAGGATAGTTCTCAATGTAGTTATTTCTCTAACTAAACTCATCACTCATTGTGGTGAGCTTCATGAGGTGAGCTGGAACTTTCAGCCTTCCTCTCTTTTGTCTCTGAAAACTATTGCAAGATTGTCTTTTATTTTTCTTCAAAGCCATAGATGAGGGAGACCATCTGCGTTTTTTTCACTCTCTCTGACTTATTTCACTCAGCATAATAGATTCCATGTACATCCATGTATAGGGAAATTTCATGACTTCATTTCTCCTGATGGCTGCATAATATTCTCTGTGTATATGTACCACAGTTTCTTTAGGCATTCATCTGTTGAAGGGCATCTTGGTTGTTTCCAGAGACTGGTTATTGTGAATAGCATTGCAATAAATATAGGTGTGAAGAGGGGTTTTTGTATTTCGTTGTGTTCCTAGGGTATATTCCTAGGAGTGGTATAGCTGTATCATATGGGAGCTCAATTTCCAGTTTTTGGAGGAATCTCCATATTGCTTTCCATAAAGGTTGAACTAGACGGCATTCCCACCAGCAGTGAATAAGAGTTCCTTTCTCTCCACAACCCTGCCAACATTGCTTGTTATCATTCTTTGTGATGTGTGCCAATCTCTGGGGTGTGAGGTGGGATCTCATAGATGTTTTGATTTGCATCTTCCTGATGATTAGTGATAGGGAGCATTTTATCATGTGCCTTTTAATTTGTAATTTAAATTTGTAATTTAAATTGCCATTTGTAATTTTTTTAAATCAAATTGTCAATATTTTTTCTCCCCATCTTTAGATGAGATTAGATTTTTTTCTTAGTGCCTTGTATATTTTGGATATTAGCCCCTTATCTAATGGGTATTGAGTAAATAGTTTCTCCCACTCAGTGGGAGGCTCTTGTATTCTGGGCATTATGTCCTTTAAGGAGCAGAAGCTTCTTAGTTTAATAAATTTCTATCTGTTAATTTCTGCTTTCACTTGTTTGGAGAGTGCCACTTCCTCCTTAAAGATGCCTTTAGTCTCAATGTCATGGAGTGTTTTACCTACATGTTGTTCTATATAACTTATGGTATCAGATCTGATATAGAGGTCTTTAATCCATTTGGATTTACCTTCATACGTGATGTTAGCTGGGGGTCTAAGTTCAATTTTTGCAAGTGGCTAGCCAGTTGTGCCAACACCACTTATTGAAGAGGCTTTCTTTGCTCCATTTTGGGTTTCTTGCTCCTTTATCAAAAATTAGGTCATGGTATGTCTGTGAAACATTCTCTGAGTTTTCAAACCTATTCCACTGATCTGAGGTCCTGTCTTTATTCCAATACCACGCTGTTTTTATAACTATTGCAGATTAAAGTTGAGGAAAGTAATGTCTCCCATATTTTTTCCCAATGATTGCTTTAGCTATTCGAGAGTGTTTATTGTTCCAAATAAATTTCAACAGTGTTTAACCCACTTCTTTGAAGAATGTCATGAGTGTCTTTAGAGGTATCACATTAAATCTGTACAATGCTTTGGAGGGTATTGCCATTTTAATGATATTAATCCTGCCAATCCATGAGCAGGGTATGTGTTTCCATTTCCGTGTGTCCTCTCTTATTTCTTGGAGCAGGGCTTTATAGTTTTTTTGTATAGGACCTTCATATCTTTGGTCAAGTTGACTCCAAGACATTTGAGTTTGTGTGGCACTATTGTGAATGGGATTGCCTTCCTGACTTCCATTTCTTCCCTATCATTATTGGTGTATAAAAATGCCATTGATTTCTGTAAGTTGGTTTTGTAGCCTGCCACTTTGCTATATGAATCTATTGTTTCTAGAAGCTTTTTGGTAGAGTCTTTAGGGTTTTCTAAGTAGAGTATCATGTCATCTGCAAACAATGAGAGCTTGACTTCTTCCTTTCCTATCTGGATTCCCTTGATATCATTTTCTTACTTGATTGCTATAGCAAGAACTTCCAGTACTATGTTGAAGAGGAGTGGTGAGAGCAGACAGCCTTGACTTGTACAGAATTTTGGTTCCTTCCATTTTCATCTTGCTGAGAGTTTTGATCAAGAATGAAACTTATCAAATGCTTTCTCTGCATCTATTGATATGATCATGTGATTTTTACTTTTCTTGTTGTTGATGTTGTGTGTGATGTTGGTAGATATATGGATGTTAAACCATCCTTGCATTCCTGGGATGAAACCTACTTGGTTGTAGTGTATGATCTTCTTGATGAAGCATTGGATCCTATTTGCCAGGATTTTGTTGAAGTTTTTTGCATCAGCATTCATCAGGGATATTGCTCTGTAATTTTCTTTTTTGGCAGCGTCTCTGTCTAGTTTTGGTATCAAGGTGATGTTGGCTTCAAAAAAGCTGTAAAGGAGTGTTCCTGTTTTTTCAATTTTATGGAAGAGCTCGGCTAGGATTGGTAGTAGTTCCTCTTGAAAGATTTGAAAAAATTTATTAGGAAAACCATCTGGGCCTGGGCTTTTCTTTTGGGCAAATGTTTGATTACATTTTCAATTTCCTCAGTAATGATGGGGGTTTTAGTTGTGCTACATCCTCCTTACTTAAATGTGGAAGGTTATAAGTGTCCAAGAATTTTTCCATTTCTTCTAGGTTTAGTAGCATAAAGTTTCTCAAAGTAGTCTCTGATGACCCTTTGGATCTCTGCAATCTGTCGTGATCTCCCCATTTTCATTTCTAATATGTGTTATCAGATTTTTCTCTCTCTTTCTTTGTAAGTTTTGCCAGTGGTCTATCAATCTTGTTTAATTTTTCAAAGAACCAGCTTCTGCTTTCATTGATCTTTCAGATTGCTTTTTGGTTTTCCACTTCATTGAGTTCTGCTTTCAGCTTTGTTATTTCCTTCTGTCTCCTTATTTTTGGTTCTTTTTGTTGGTCATTTTCTAATTTTTTGAGCTGCGTCATTAAGTTATTCAGGTATGCTCTTTCTTCCTTCCTGATGTGTGATTGTAGAGCTATAAATTTTCCTCTCAGGACCTCTTTTGCTGTGTCCCATAGATTCTGGCAGTTTGTATCTTCATTATCATTTTTTTCCAGGAAAGTTTTGATTTCCTTTTTGATTTCATCTCGGACCCACTGGTTGTTCAGTGTCAGGGTGTTTAATTTCCAATTGTTAAAGTTTTTTTTCTGTGTCCCTTTGTAGTTCACATATAATTTCAGAGCCTTGTGGTCAGCAAAGGTAACCTGCAGGATTTCTATCCTCTTTATTTTATGGAGATATGTCTTATGTGTCAGCATGTACTTTATTCTGGAGAATGACCCATGTACATTGGAAAAGAATGTGTCTCCAAGTTTTTTGGGATGGAGTGTCCTGTATCTATCTATCTATCTATCTATCTATCTATCTATCTATCTATCTATCTATCTATCTATCTATCTATCTATCTATCATCTATCTATCTATCATCTATCTATCTATCTATCTATCTATCTTTCTTTCTTCCATAAGTCTTTTCAGGCTAGTATGTTTTTGTTGGGTTTCAGTTTGGTTGACCTATCAAGTCTTGATAGGGTCTTGTTGAGGTCTCTCACAATGATTGTGTTATTATTGATTTCTTCTTTCAGATTTGTCACTAATTGTATTAGATAATTTGCTGGTCTCTCATTGGGTGTATATATGTTTAATAGTCTGATTTTTTTCATGTTTCACATATCCCTTGATTAGTACATAGTGTCCATCTTTGTCCCTTACCACTTTTCTGAGTATAAAATTGGTGTCATCAGATATTAATATGGCCACCCCAGCTTTTTTGAGGATGTTGTTTGCTTGGCTTATTTTCCTCCAGCCTTTGATTTTGAGTCTGTATTTGTTCTGACTATGCAGATGTGTTTCTTGTAGGCAGCAGAAGGTTGGATTAATCTTTTTGACCCATTTTGCCACTCTGTGTCTTTTAATTGGTGAGTTTAGTCCATTGACATTGAGGGAGATGATTGTCATAAGATTTAATGTCATCTTTGTAGATAAGTTTGCTGTGTTTGTTGGTCTCTCTTGTCTTAGAGAAGACTGTCAGTTTTTCCTTTAAGGCTGGTTTATCATCTGTGAAGTTTCTGAACTGTTGTTTATTCATGAAGCTGTGTATTCTTCCTTCAAATCTGAACGTGAGTCAGGCTAGGTGCAGTATTCTCGGTGAGGCATTCATTTCATTCAGTCTTGTCACAATATTCTACCACTGTCTTCTGGCCTTGAGAGTTTCTTGTGACATGTCTGCTGTAAGTCTTAGGGATGCTCCTTTAAATGTAATTTTTCTTTTTGATCTTGCTGCTTTCAGTATTCTATCTCTATCTATGGGATTTGTCATTGTAACGAGGATATGTCTTGGGTTGTTTTTCTTTGGGTCTCTTTTAGCTGGTACTCTTCGGGCATGCAGGATTTGATTGCATGTAGCCTTTTACTCTGGGAGTATCTCTTTGATGATGTCTTTGACAGTTGATTCTTCCTGGAGGTCTCCTTCCTGGGTTTCTGGGACTCCAATGATTCTTATGTTGTTTCTGTTGAGTTTATCAAAGACTTCTATTTTCATCTGTTCGCATGCCTTGTGTACTTTTTCCATTGCCTGTTCGTTTGTCTTAAGGTTCTTTTCCAATTTTTTCTTTTGTGTTGAGTTTTTCTGCATCACATCTTCTAGTACTCCAATTCTCTCCTCAGCTGCTGATACCCTGTTGGCAAGGCTATTCATTGAGGTTTTCAGTTGAGCAACCGTGTTTTTCAGATTTGTTATTTCAGTTTGGAGCTTTCTTATTTCTGTCTTTGTGTTCTCTTCAGATCGATCTTTGCTTTTTTTGAGTTCTACGAACATATTCCATATTTCTTTTCTAAACTCCTTATCTGAGAGGTTAATCAGGTGGTTGGAATTTATTAGGTCATCCGAGCTTTCATCTTCATTCTCTGTGGATGGTGTTTGCCTGCGAGGTTTCCCTATTGTCACGCTTGTAGTGTGGTTTTTCCTGCATGTTGTGGTGGGGTTCATTGGTTAGAAAGAGTGCATGGCTACGAAGCAAACTCTTCTGCTGCCTCTAGTTAACAGTCCTCAGAGTGAACAAAGGCACAGCAGGGCAGAGCCACTACAGGCCAGACACCTCAGCTTATTGGACAGTGACCCCCGCAGCCAGAATGTACTTACTCAGCAGCTTCAAAATGCAGTTTTTTGGGGGTGCACTACCTAGGCCTCTGAGGAAACCTTTGGGGATTCAGAAGCACAGGCAGAGAGGTGTAGAAGTTTTCCCTAAAGTCCTCAGAGTGAACAAAGGCACAGCAGGGCAGAGCCACCACAGGCCAGAAACCTCAGCTTATTGTACAGTGACCCCTGCAGCCAGAATGTACTTAATCAGCAGCTTCAAAATGTATTTTTTGGGGGGTGCGCTCCCTAGGCCTCTGAGGAAACCTTCGGGCATTCAGAAGCACAGGCATACAGGCGTAGAAGTTTCCCCTGAAGTCCTCAGAGTTGGGGCTATTTTCTAATGCTTATAGTCAGTTGGTCAGTGGAGAGTTAGTTCAGTTTTTTCTTGTTCTTTGTCAGGACTTTCTATATTATCTTCAATGAATGTATGTTCTTTCTCTCGAGTGGGCCCAGCCAACAGCTGGAGCTCTTCTGTGTGGCTGCCTACCAACACGGTCACTGAATTTCAAGCTAGTGTAGGTTCCACTCTTCTGAACCTGATTTCTTTGGGCCCATAAATGACAGTAGCTCTAGCAGCAGCACCACAATCCCAGGTCAGCAGAGTGTTAAAACCACAATTCTAGTTGCTTTACTAAAAGCATGACCACATCATTGGACTTTCCTTGTTTGTGGGTTACAACCTGGTGGTGCTCTGGAATCACTCCTGATAGTGCTGGGTATAAATAGCAGTCAGTCCGCTGTCTCTCCAGTTCTTTAAACTATATATTCATGTAAGGGTGAAATGAAGAAAGCAGAAAGAGCCCGGGGAAGATCCAGAGTTTTCTCTTCACTGCCTCCTCTTCTCCTTGGTGCTGCTCTGGAACCTCACAGACGCAACAGGGGAGGGGCGAACACCCAGGTGATACAGTTTTTCTTCTGTGTCCCTTTGTAGTTCACATATACTTTCAGAGACTTGTGGTCAGCGAAGGTGGCCTGCAAAATTTCTATCCTCTTGATATTATGGAGGTATGTTTTATGTGCCAGCATGTAGTCTATTCTGGAGAATGACCCATATACATTGAAGAAGAACGTGTATCTAGGTTTCTGGGGGTGGAGTGTCCTATATGTATCTAGTAGGCCTATTCTGTTTCTCTTTTCAGGTCTAGTATATTTTTTATTGGGTTTCAGTTTGGTTGACCTATCCAGTGTTGACATGGCTGTGTTGAGATTTCCCACAATTATTGTGTTGTTATTGATATTCAGATTTGTCAACAATTTTATTAAATATTTTTCTGGCCTCTCATTTGGTGCATATATGTTTAGGAGAGTGATTTCTTCCTGCTGTACATATTCCTTGATTAGTACAAAATGTCCATCTTTGTCCCTTACAACTTTTCTGAGTATAAATTTTGCATCATCTGATATTAGTATGGCCACTCCAGCTTTTTTTGGGTGTTGTTTGCTTGGATAATTTTTCTCTAATCTTTTATTTTGAGTCTATGTTTGTTCTGACTATTCAGGTGTGTTTCTTGTACAAAGCAGAAAGTTCGATTGAGTTTTTTGATCCATTTAGCCATTCCGTGTCTTTTAACTGGTGCATTTAGTCCATTGACTTTGAGAGAAATAATTGTCATGGGATTTAGTGCCATGTTTATGTAAAAGTTTGGTGTGTCAGTTGGTCAGTCTTGTCTTAAAGTAGATCTTTCAGCTTTTCTTTTAAGGCTGGTTTTAAGTCTGTAATGTTTCATAGCTGTTGCTTATCTGTGAAGCCTTCAAACCTGAAAGTGAGTTTTAATAGGTGCAGTTTTCTAGGCGAAGCATTTATTTCATTGAGTTTTTTCACTATGTCCCACCACTGCCTTCTGGCCTTGCATGTTTCTTGTGACAGGTCAGCTGTAATCTCAAGAATGCTCCCTTGAATGTAATTTTCTTTTTTGATCTTGCTGCTTTCAATATTCTGTCTCTGTCTGTGGGATTCGTCATTGTGAGTAGGATGTGTCTTGGGCTGTTTTTTCTAGGGTCTCTTTTAGTTGGTATTCTTAGGGCATGCAGAATTTGATCGCATGTATTCTTTAGCTCTGTTAGTTTCTCTTTAATAATATTCTTGACCATTGATTTTTCCTGGAGATTTTCTTCCTGAGTCTTTGCGACTCCAATGGTTCTTAAATTGTTTCTGTTGAGCTTATCAAAGAGTTCTATTTTTTATCTGTTCACATTCTTTGAGTAATTTTTCCAGTGTCTGATAATTTGCTTTAAGGCTTTTTTCCAGTCTCTTCTGCTGTATGGAGTTGTTATGTGTCACATCTTCCAGCTCCCTAATTCTATCCTCAGCTGCTTCTGGAAAGGTTTTCCATTCATCTACCGAGTTTTTCAGACCTGTTATTTCAGTTTGGAGTTTTCTAATTTCTGTCTTCATATTTTCTTGGTTCTTATTAGTTTTCTTTTCATCTCGATCTATGCTTTCTTTGAGTTCTGTGAACATCCTCCATATTTCTTCTCTAAACTCCATATCTGAGAGACTCACTAGGTTGTTGAACGTTTTTGGGTCATCAGAGTTGCCATCTTCATTCTCTTTGCCTGGTGCTGGCCTGCATTGTTTTCCATTCTCACACTTGTATTGTGGGTTTTTCTACTATTCATTGGCAAGTCCAATAGTAAGAATGCTGAAGAAATCCAATCTCTGGCCGCTGAAAACAGCAAGGCCCAAGATAACTGCTGCACGCTTCTGACATCCAGCAGAAATCAGCAAGAATCAGTCTGTGGATGGTTCGACTTACCGCTGAAGCAGGCAAGTCTGTCAGTAGAAATGCTGAAGAAATCCAATCTCAGGCCGTGGGAACAGCAAGGCCCAAAATGACTGCCGTGTGCTTCTGACCGGGTCATTTTTTTTTAATGAAAATTAAGCATATATTAGAGAAAAAGGTTCATAATTAAATAATGACACATTTCAAATTTATATCATTGCATATTTTATTTGAATACTTGACAGATAAATATCTGTCCTCTGGATTTTTACTTCAGGCATTTCACAGTGTATGAATTAATTTGTTGCTTCAATACTTGTATGTATGCCAATGACTTCTCATCCAACAATTGATCACTTTTGAGAGAAGCACCTCAGTCAATAGAGTTGATGAGAGTGGGGTGTTGTCTCCTGACTTTCTCAATTTTAAATTAAAATTCTAATTTTCAGATAATTATTATGTAGGATGCCATTAGTTTCCTTAATGTTCTGGTGGTTACTTTATGGTAGAGTGAACTGTAGAACCTAACACACCCTAGCAATGTTCCTGGCTCAGCAGTGTGGGCCTAATTGCCTGGCACTTGGGCCTGGAGAAGCGATACTATTTAAATCTAGCTGTGTAGGACCACTGGGACTACTACTTTCCAGCAGTACTTGATCCAAAAGGCTCAAAGGAACCAACTTGGAACTTTAAGCTACCTCAGTGTCCTGAGATTTTAGACTTTATCTGTGTTTGGCTTTCTTGCCACTCATAAAATATTCTTTCCAGTAAATATGTCTCAGTGAAATTTAAAAACATCATAAAAATGAAAGATAACCAAATCTGATTCAAGTCCCATTAAAACTACATTCTTCAATGAATTTCCTTGTCACTAACTGTAATCTGAACACAAAAAACTTTTTTCAATTTGGAAATATGTGAACATTAAGATGGTAATTTGAGTTCCCTTTCAATAAAGACATTTAGTAAGAGAGGTTTTTTTTTTTAAATAACCTTAATAAAGAATTTTAAATACTTGGGAATGGCCATTCCCATAAATGATGAGCATTTTGGGATTCTCCCAATCACTCATCCATTGGTTGCTCTTTTAGGATGACTGGGGCTATGTATGTACTTGGTTGCCTTTTACTAGAGATTACATGATTCATGGTCACGCTAAGGATCTCATAAGGCAGAACTGCTTGGTTTGCATTTAATGTATGGTACAGTGTGGGGATCCAACCCTCATGCCTGTTAGATTCTGCACTACTCACAGCCCATCCAGCCTTCTTATTTCATCCCAGTTAATTATAGCTGAACTCAGTGAACTTATTTAGAGTTTATCTAAGTTAATTTATATTATTTTCCATATTAATTTAGTTAAAATGAACAAGAGGTTCTTAAAATGACAGAACAAAGCCTGGAAGTTAGCTCAGAGGGCTGAGAGCATACTTTGCAGGCAGAAGGCCAAGGTTCAATCCCTGTTAAGGAAGGGTCCTCTGAGCATTGCTAGCAATGAACCCTGAGGACTACATTAGGTATATAAGCCCCTGCCCACCCTCCTATGACCCCCAGATTGGGTTATGACCCCCAATCTAAAAGCAATTTTTAGTAGGCTATATAAATCTAGGGGAAAGGTGTTTATACTCTATTGTGTAAGCATGTGTGATTGCACTGTTGTGAATATGTGCATAATTTTACATGATGGAAAACAAAAGTTTGCTGGCCCCAAGGGTGACTTGAGAGAACTTTAATTTTATTTTTTCCATCAAAGTGTTTTCTATATTTTAATGCATAATATATATTTTCCTAGTCTTATAAGAAATTCTAATCAAGTGGAGCCTTCTGAATCAGCTCATTTTTGATCCAACTAGATCAACTCTAAAATTCACAAATATATTATCAGCATTCTGGGACCTCCATCAGTAAGATATTAAGGATACTGAGCCTTTTTTTTTTTACAGGGAACTCATTTCTCTTTCTCTATTCTGAAATAATTAAGTAGACTTTATCTTAGACTTAAGATAGACTTTATAGACTTAAGTAGACTTTATAGACTTAAGTAGACTTTACTATCTTTATTATCTTATATTTGTAGGTATCTTTATACAACCCCAAACTACAGTTCTAAAAGAAATTGTGAAATTTGGATGCTAGTTGATTTGATGCTGGGTGACTGTGAAGATATAATTTTTCTCATCTTGCTCTGCAACCTTTTCCCACTAAAGGCTGACAATTCCTGGAAATCACTACCACATTATTGTTTTTTTCTGTTCTTTTTCATTTTTTTCCTTCTCTTCCCAGTTACCACCATACAAAGCATGTTTATTTTGCTTATCCCTTTCCTCCAACATGCTTTTCATAGGAAAATTAAAGCCCAGAACATAGATTATTTCCAAGGAGTTTAGGCTATTTGTCCTCAACATGAACCTTTCTTCTGGCAAGCTAGCACAAAGACGTAGCCTGATAGGAAGAATGTGAAGCAAAGTGCATAGAAGAAGAAAGTATGAGTTGACCTGACAATAAAAACCTAAAAGGAAATTTGACCATGTCCTAGGAAACCTTTGCTTCAGTATCCAGTTCACCTTTGGGTTTCTAGGGATTTCCTTATAAACAGAACTTGAGTGCAGTGCTTACTCCTATTTCTGCACTCAGAGATCACTTCCAGCACACTTTAAGAACATAAGAGGTATCATGAATCAAACCTGAATCCACTGTATGCAAAGCAAGTGCCTTACTTACTGTACCATTTCTCTGGTCTCTGTTTAAGTGCTTTTTTTTTAATAGGTTAGAGCTCATGAACATTCTCTGATTTTCTGACTTAAGTGTGTATTGAGGCTTATTTCCATAATCTTATCTAAAATGAAAGTAAATCAAACTGAAAGATTTTGAGTTTTTGCACCTAGTTTTCCTATTAAATGTCCTCATGCCATCGCTTCTCGGCCTTTTGGCTAAGATCAAGTGTAAATATCCTCATGTAACTTAAATACATTTAAACAGTTATCTGAGGGACAATAGCTGAATATCAGACAATACTATTCTTGCAAAACAAAAGTCATATTAGTTCATTTCTATTTCAGGCAGGAAACGGAGATCCAGAAATGGAGATAAAGAAAGATCAAATAAATCAAGGAGAAATTTGGTCATGGATGATCCTTAAGTTTTCTTTGTCACAGACCTATGTCACAGATCAGCCTTTCAGAACAAAAGGCTAAACTTTGGATTTTTGAAAGCAGCATTTATTGGAGTCTAGACATTAATGCTTATGTGAGAAGAAATATAATTTTGTCTTAGAACAGAATCCAAATAGTAGTGTGGATAAATTAGTGAAGACAAATGCTATAATTTGTCCAATTTTCTAAATAATCACAGCTGGATTTTTGGGACAGAATATTTAACTTGACTTTGGACAGCTTTGTCATTTCTATATTTGAGGATGACTATCAAATCCTTGAAGCCTAAACCACAGTTATTCTCTCTGTGTGTCTCTCTCTCTTTCTCTCTCTCTCCTCTTTTCTCTCTTCTTTTTTCTCTTCTTTCTACCTTCTCCCATACCCAGTCACATTTTTAGATGCAGAGAATATCTCCTAAATGGGACAAAATTTTTTTTCTGCTAACAATGTATTCTTAATCTTTATTTGATCCCTACCATTTTCATCCCAAATGCATCCTTTTATTAATTTCTTCTACTGTGCCCAATATGACTTTTCCCCTAAAGCCCATTATAGGGATTCAGATTTTGTTTTAAATTCTAGACATTAAAGAGTAATATATGAAAAATATCAAAATTCTTTAATGCAAGATGGCTAAGAAATTTTACCCAAGTTTAATGATTGCTTTCAGAGACAAATATCTAAGTGGTTAATTTTTGAGTGATTTCTATGGAAATATATGCATTGGAATTTTTGTATATTAATTATTTATATCTAGCTGCATATGTGTCCAAAAATAAAATACATAGTCTCATCTCAGCAACCGAGGTCCCTCCTGGATCAGCTGTGTGCAAGGCAAATGCCCTACTGCTGCACTATTGCTCTGGTCTCTAGTTATTTTTTTCTTGTTTTGTGCTATATTCAGCAGTGCTCAGGACTTATTTCTTGCTTTGTGCTCAGGGAATATTCCTGGCAGGGCTCATGGGGCTCTAAGTTATGCCAAGTATCAAAATGGGCCTGAATGCACACAAAGCCAGTCACTGGCCACTGGCCACTATACTATCTCTCCAAGTCTCAACTTTTGTATGTGTGTGTGTGTGACACACCCAGTGATGCTCAGGGGTTACTCCTGGCCATACACTCAGAAATTGCTCCTTTCTTGGGGAACCATAAGGGACTCTGCGGGATAAAACTGGTCTGTCCTAGGTTAGCACACATAAGGCAAGTGCCCTACTGCTTGTGCTACTGCTCCGGCTCCCAACTCTCAATTTTATGGTATTTATTATCTTCATGAAAACTTATTTTGAATCTTAAATTCTATAGGAATACAAAATATTAATATACAAAAACAGGCACAATTAATTAGCTTCAATATAGAAACAACCTAGCATGAGTGGATACCATAATGTGGAAATAGATCATATATTTTTTAAAGATTATTCTTGAATAAATAAAAGTACCCATTTACAAAAAACAAATAAAATTTAGTTAATTTTAGTTAAATGCCTGTTATAAGATTTTTGATGCTAAACATAAAGCAAGGTATTTCTCTTTCTAATAACCAAAAATTAAAGAAGTTATGAGTTCTTTGTGTACCAGTGAGTGTTCTAAGGTCTGCTGAAAAATTATTTTTATTATTAAATGCTGAATATACTTTCCTTCACTTTACAAGAGGAAGATAAACATTTAAAGTCCAAATTGCCAATCTAAGTAGTAGCCCATGATTTCAACCATGGTTGCCTAATTCCAAAGTCCCTACTCTTATAGGCATATGGTAGCTTGTACAGGAGAATAAAATTAGAATAAAAATGAGATTATAGGGAAAAATACTTGGAAGAAAACATAGCTAGAGTCTTGTGCTTGTATATTTGAATTAATCACAAATCAGGTGGAGCCAGAGAGCATTTGGGAGCTTGTCAGCTTACCCAGCCCAGATAAATATACTGAAATGCAAGAATTAGTGAAGCAAAGCAACATCATGAGATGATATTTAGGTGAAACTTCTAAGCCATTACAAACATAATAAAATAACATTGATGTAGTGAAAAAATTATTAAGTGTGCTCTCTGTGACAGAGTGAGGCACATACTGGAAATGTAGAGATGACTATTAAGAAAAACAGCATGTCAGTTAGACATTTTTTCAGTTACAAGCTATTGAGTACTTGATGCAAATGGTCTTAAGTAAAAATGTGATAATGCGATCCCAGTGTCAATCCAAGAAGAGCACAGAAAACTCAGCTCTCCAGATTCAGACTGCAGGTAGGACTGGCTCAGCCTACAACAATGCTGGTTAACTCCTACCTGGCCTTGCTACAGCAGACTCTTTTAAAAGAGATACCTAGAGCTACTTCCTAATCCCCAGTGTCAATCCAAGAAGAGCACAGGGAAAAAATAAAAGCCTTCCCTCTAAATTCTGGTACAATACAAAGTTGCCCCCTCTTACCACTCCTCTTCAACATAGTACTGGAAGTACTTGTTATAACAATTAGGCAAGAAAAAGATATCAAGGGAATCCTGATATGAAAGGAAGAAGTCAAGCTCTCACTGTTCACAGATGACATGATACTCTACTTAGAAAACCCTAAAGACTACCAAAAAGCTTCTAGAAACAATAAATGCATGTAGCAATGTGGCAGGCTATAAAATTAACAAACAGAAATCAATGGCTTTTTTTACACCGATAATGATAGAGAAGAAATGGACAGTAAGGGGCCGGCGAGGTGGCACTAGAGGTAAGGTGTCTGCCTTGCAAGCGCGAGCCAAAGATCAGAACCGATGTTTGATCCCCTGGCATCCCATATGGTCCCCAAGTCAGGGGCAATTTCTGAGTGCTTAGCCAGGAGTAACCCCTGAGCATCAAACGGGTGTGGCCAAAAAAAAAAAAAAAAAGAAATAGACATTAAGAAAACAACCCCATTTTACATTAGTGTCACATAAACTCAAATACCTTGGAGTTAACTTGAGTAAAGACGTGAAGGACCTATACAAAGAAAACTATAAAACCCTACTCCAAGAAATAGGAGAAGACACATGGAAATGGAAATTTATACCCTGCTCTTGAATGGGCAGGATTAACATCATTAAAATGGCAATATTCTCCAAAACATTGTACAGATTTAATGTGATCCCTCTGAAGATACCCATGATATTTTTTCAAAGAAGTGGATCAAACACTTCTGAAATTTATTTGGCACAATAAAGCAATCCTTGGGAAAAGCAATATGGGAGGCATTACTTTCCCCAATTTTAAAATGTATTACAAAGAAATAGTTAGCAAAACAGCATGGTATTGGAATAAAGACAGACGCTCAGACCACTGGAATAGGCTTGAGTACTCGGAGAATGTTTCCCAGACATACCATCACCCAATTTTTTTTATAAAGGAGCAAGAAATCATAAATGGAGCAAGGAAAGCCTCTTCAATAAGTGGTGTTGGCACAACTGGTTAGCTACTTGCAAAAAAGAGAACTTAGGCCTTCAGCTAACACCATATGAAGGTAAAATCCAAGTGGATTAAAGACCTAGATATCAGACCTGAAAACATAAAGTATATAGAACAACACATATAAAGTATATAGAACAACACATAAAGTATATAGAACAACATGACATTGAGACTAAAGGTATCTTTAAGGAAGAAACAGCACTTTCTAAACAAGTGGAAGCAGAAATAAACAGATGGGACTATATTAAGCTGAGAAGCTTCTGCACCTCAAAGGAAATAGTGCCCAGAATACAAGAGCCACCCACTAAGTGGGAGAAACTATTTACTATTTACCTGTTGTGTATGTAAACATTTTATGGAGTTATTATGTTACTGACCATACCCTGATCAGTGATTGTGCCCTACTTTAGGGTGTGACCTGGCATTCTTCCCCCACCCTAGGGTGGTACATGATTCTGCTCCCACCATTGGGTGGTACCTGATTCTGGGGGGATAAAAAAAAGGGTCTGTGGAAGGTGAGGGGCTTTTTGGCTGGAGCTGATGCTGAGGCTTTGAACTTCAGTCTTGTCAACCTAATAAAGGTAATATTTCCACAAGCCTGACTGTCTGCGAGCTGTTTGCCTGCCGTTTCACCTCAGAATCGCTGGCTGAACAGGGTGGCAGATGTGTGCTCTGAGCTGGAGGGGAAAGACCTCATCCTCCATTCCACCATCAGTCAACCTCTTCAGGGGCTGACTTGCAACAAATACCCATTAGATAAGGGGCTAATATCCAAAATATACAAGTAACTGACAGAACTTTACGAGAAAAAATCATTTAACTCCATCAAAAAATGGGGATAAAAAATGAACAGACACTTTGACAAAAAAGAAATACAAATGGCTAAAAGGCACATGAAAAAATGCTCCACATCATTATTCATCAGGGAGATGCAAATCAAAACAACTATGAGGTACCATCGCAAACCACAGAGATTGGCACACATCACAAAAAAAATAAGAACAAGCAGTGCTGGCGGGGATGTGGAGAGAAAGAAACTCTTATTCACGGCTGGTGTGAATGGCATCTAGTCCAACCTTTATGGAAAGCGATATGGAGATTCCTCCAAAAGCTGGAAATTGGGTTCCCATATGATATAGCTATACCACTCCTAGGAATATATCCTAGAAACACAAAAATTCAATACAAAAATGTCTTCCTCACACCTATATTTATTGCAGCTCTGTTTACAACAGCCTGACTCTGGAAACAGCCTAGATGCCCCTCAATAGATGAACGGCTAAAGAAACTTTGGTACATATATACAGTGGAATATTATACAGCCATCAGAAGAAATGAAGTCATGAAATTTTCCTTTACAGGGATGTATGTGGAATTTATTATGCTGAGTGAAATAA
Organism: Suncus etruscus; assembly: GCF_024139225.1. Lineage (NCBI taxonomy): Eukaryota > Metazoa > Chordata > Mammalia > Eulipotyphla > Soricidae > Suncus > Suncus etruscus. The sequence goes on from NC_064858.1 coordinate 67,277,946, forward strand.
GTCAGAGGGAGAGAGATAGACACAGAATGGTCCATTCATCTATGGGTTTTGAGAAAAATAAAAGACATTTGTGCAATAATTCTCAGAGACAAAAGAGAGGAGGACTGGAAGGTCCAGCTCATGACATGAAGCTATCCATAGAAAGTGATGGTTGCAGTTAGAGAAATAATTACACTGAGAATCATCATAACAAAATGTGACTGAATGAGGAAAGTAGAAAGCCTGTCAAGAGCACAGGCCGGTGTGGGGTGGGGAGGTGGGATACTTGAGACATTGGTGATGGGAATGTTGCACTGGTGAAGGGTTTTTACTAATAAAAAATAATAAAAGCATTATGTATTTTTAAAAAATGTGATGATGCTGAAATCTTAGTTGTGATATCTGTGATATGAAAGGACCACTTTACTTCAATCATGGCTTGATCTGTGGTACAAATCATGTCGCCAGCTATTCTCTACTCCAGAATTTCAAGCTTTTCTTTCCTTTTTATGCAGGTAAGAGATTGAGAGAAACCAAATAATCTCACAAGAGAACAAATATTTCTAAATTAAATTGCATTGGTTCTGTTTGCCAGGTAGAAAGCTATGACTCTGGCCTAAAGGGCTGACATGTACCCAATTGCTCATTCCAAGAGCCTACTGGTTGGTGATAGAAAAACTAAAATCAGGGTTTAATGTCCCAAGAAGAGGATGCTATTTAGGGGGAGATGATTTCCAACAAATCTGTAGTGACATGAAAAAAATAAAATCTTGATGTTGACTAATATAGATTAAAAGCTAAGACTTTCCTTCTTGTCCTAAAGTTTAGAAGCCTTTGGGTTTCTTAATATTTTTAAGAGAACAACATCATTCATTAAAAACAAGGCTAAATTACTTTCCATAATCAAAAGAGGTGGATTCCTAATTAGTGTCAGGAAATGTGAACTTTTTTTTTGGGGTGGGGGTCATACCCAGTAGCGCTCAGGGGTTACTCATAGCTCTATGCTCAGAAATTGCTCCTGGCAGACTCAGGGGACCATATGGGATGCCGGGATTCAAACCACCGTTTTTCTGCATGAAAGGCAAATACCCTACCTCCATGCTATCTCTCGGCCCCGAAATGTGATCTTTTATAAAATATACTATTTTTAAAAATAATCTTCTATTAACACCATGTGAATTACAAGTCTTTCATAGTTGTATTTTAGGTACATAGTGACAGTGAATTAGGGCCATTCCCATCACTAGTGTAGACCTTTCTCCACCTTAGTTTAGTTTCCAGTATGTCTCCCATACCTCCCTCTCCCCTTATTCCCCTGGAGAGCTAGTGCATAACAGGTCCTTTTGTGTATAGCTTGTTATAGTTTGGTTCTCTAGAATGTATTGTCATTTATTTTGGTTTGGATATTTAGGTTTGACCATGTTTTATTTCCACTCAATGCTCCTGAGACTACTTAGACCCTGATTCCTATCCATTTTTTCTTTCAGTTTGAAGACACAGAAATATGAGACAGAACAAGATAATTTATGTTCTATGGTTCTGTAAAAGAAAAAAAGCAGGTGGGATCCCCTGTCTTGAAGTTATAGAAATAAATAAAATTAAAAGAAGAAATAAAGACAAAGAAAGAAGAAAAATAAAATAAATTTAATTAAAAATGGGAGGCAGATATGGCAAGTTTTTTCTTACATAGACATAGTAAATATTGGGGAAATTAGAAAGTATCCTGAAGCATACTGTCATGAATGAGACCGACTACAGGCTCCAGGCATGTTAGTTGTCAAAACCCAGGGTTTTTCTTTACCATACCAGGAAATGTTCTGCTCAGTTGTGGTATCAAAATCAGTCCTCTGTAATTAGAGGTCTGGTTTTTGCAAAGCCTAGAATAGAGTCTTTCTTTATGATCTCAGGAAAAGTTCTGCTCCGTCGAGCAGTTGTTGTAGTCAGTCTTCTGTAATTAGTAATCTTGATTTTTGCACAGATCCTAGAACAAAGGGTTTTCCGATTTTTATCTCACTGTGTGTGATGAGGTAGGACAACCTGCCCTTAGGTCAAGAGTGTTGCTGTTTTTTAGTCATCTGGGTGTCATATGAACCACCCTGGCTCAAGTTGGTGCCAGAGCGGTATTCGGGCTTCCCCTGGGGTGGAGGGAATTTGATTCCTGGTGCTGGTGCAAGGAACATTGCCAGTTCTAAGGTTGGGATCTGGAGTTTGGGATTGGGTAGTCAATATCTAATTATTTGAGGTCTAAGTTGAGTCCTCATGACAAATGTTACAAACTATATTATTATGGGAAAACTTTATCCACTGATATTTAGAGCATTTAAATTTTTGCAAAGAAAATTTGAACTGAAAGAATATATTGTGTCTCTGCTAATTGAGTCTAGTTAGGTAGAATATAAGTTATATAATTATAAAACAAAAATTATAATAGCAGCAGATAAACATTAACATTCCTGCAATTCTCACAATGCCATCACTATATTTAAAGTGAGGAAATAAAAATACCTTGATAGAAACATGAGCTATTCTGAAAAAACTCTTTCAACCTTTGAGTTAAATGAGAATATCCACCCATCTGAAATATAATTCTAGAATGGAAGCATTCATTCATTCTACAGTGAATGTAAGGCTTCTTTTAAGTTAATTTCTCAAAAGATTAAAATATTTTATAGATGTAAAAGGACAATTGTAGTTCATTTTGAACTTTTATATTAGTCATTCATTACAGTAAAGTTAATTCAATAGACTTAATATGAATTAATTCTGAGATAGTCTTTCAAAGTTTCTATTTAATAGTGTTGGTAATGAACACTTGATGGCACAAATATAGCACTGTGGAAATAAAAGGGTTTTCTCAAGATTACTTTATTCCTGTAAGCATTGGAATACAAAAATAAAAATCTTAAGACTCCTAATTGCACTGAATTTACCAATGCCATTGTCTCTTTTTGATATTTTTATCCCACAATTTATACAAACATAAAAAACTTTAGCACTTGAAGATAATCTCTGATGAAGAAAAAGAATAACTAATTCTTCTAAGTGTCTTTATTTGCTTTTACTTATAATATTTATTTCTTTATATCTTTTAACATAAATATTAAAGAATTTCTAGATAACACAATAAACATTGTTTTTTAATAATTAAAATTATGTCAAAATTACTACCTAAAAGCTCCTGCAATTATACTATGAATGAGTAGAACCATTTTTCTTAGAAATGTAAACTCAGAGGGTTTGGAATGATAGTACAGTGGGTAGGACATTTGCCTTGCACAAGGCTGCCTCCAGTTTAATCACTGGCATCCTACATGGTCCCCTCAAGTCTACCAGAAATAATTTCTGAGCCCTGAGCCCAGAGTAAGCACCATGTATTGCTGAGTATGACCAAACAAAACAAAAATGCAAATTTAGGTTCCCACAATCCTGTAACAATTGGTATTTTAACAAACTCCTGCAAATGATTTGTATTGAGAATCAACTCTGATACCCAGAAATCTGAGGCAGGATTCTTAAACATTAGTCACATGTTACCCTTTTCATCTGAGATACTATTTTTGCAACCCTAGATATATGAGTGTATAAAATCGCATCTAATCATCTAATCGCATCTAAATATCAAATCAGAAAAAATTTTGTTTAACACAAACAAATATACCAAAAACCATTTTTGGGCTGAGAGCTAGTGCCTACCTTGCATGTGGCAGACTCCAATTTGATTCCAGCATCTCATATGGTCTCCTCAGCACTTCCAAGAATAATTCCTGAGTTCAGAGACAGTATTAACCCCTGAGCATTGATATGTATATTCCCAAACTAAACCAACCAACCATCCAACCAAAACAAACAAAAAAAACCCCACCTCCAAAATAAAACAACACAAATAATAATATATAATATATTGTATATTAGATATTATACAATCTAAATTTACAACCTAAAGTAAAAACCAGGATCTAAGTAAAGGAAGACAGTCAAATAAATTGACAAAACATTTTGATGTAGTGAAGGAAATTAAAAAGGAGTTAGGCATATATTTCTTTATATATATTTTATTTAAACACCTTGATTACATACACGATTGTGTTTGGGTTTCAGTCACCATCACCAGTGCAACATTCCCATCACCAATGTCTCAAATCTCCCTCCTTCCCACCCAACGCCCTCCTGTACTCTAGACAGGCTTTCTATTTTCCTCATACATTCTCATTGTTAGGATAGTTCACAATGTAGTTATTTCTCTAACTAAACTCATCCCTGTTTGTGGTGAGCTCCATGAGGTGAGCTGTAACTTCCAGCCCTCCTCTCTTTTGTGTCTGAAAATTGTTATTGGAGGAATGTCTTTCATTTTTTTTAAAACCCATAGATGAGTGAGACCATTCTGCGTCTTTTTCTGTCTCTGATTTATTTCACTTAGCATAATAGATTCCATGTACATCCATGTATAGGAAAATTTTATGACTTCATCTCTCCTGAAAGCTGCATAATATTCCATTGTGTACATGTACTGCAGTTTCTTTAGCCATTCATCTGTTGAAGGGTATCTTGGTTGTTTCTAGAGTCTTGCTATGGTAAATAGTGCTGCAATGAATATAGGTGTAAGGAAGGGATTTTTGTATTGTATTTTTGTGTTCCTAGGGTATATCCCTAGGAATGGTATAGCTGGATTGTATGGGGGCTCAATTTCCAATTTTTGGAGGAATCTCCATATTGCTTTCCATAAAGATTGGACTAGACAGCATTCCGACCAGCAGTGGATAAAAGTTCCTTTCTCTCCACATCCCCGCCAACACTGCTTGTTCTCATTCTTTGTGATGTGTGTCAATCTCTGGGGTGTGAAATGGTACCTCATAGTTGTTCTTTTTTTTTTTTTTTTGGTTTTTGGGCCACACCCGTTTGCTGCTCAGGGGTTACTCCTGGCTATGCACTCAGAAGTCGCTCCTGGCTTGGGGGGACCATATGGGACACCGGGGGATCGAACCGCGGTCCGTCCAAGGCTAGCACAGGCAAGGCAGGCACCTTACCTCTTGCGCCACCGCCCGGCCCCATCTCATAGTTGTTCTGATTTGCATCTTCTTGATGATTAGTGATGGGGAGCATTTATTCATGTGTCTTTTGGCCATTTGTATTTCTTCTTTGTCAAAGTGTCTGTTCATTTCTTCTCCCCATTTTTTTTTAACAATTTTTATTTTGATCATAGTGGCTTACATATTGTTGACAATAATATTTTAGGCACATATTTACATAAAATCAGGGGGGATTCCCATCACCAGTTTGTCTTCCCTACTCTTCCGTTTTTGTCCTACCTCCCATATCCTCTTCCCTCACCCCCAGGGCTGCTAGAATATGTGGTCCCCTCTGTACCTATCCTATTACTTCGTAGTCTTACACCTGTTTGGTCCTGATGCCTCCTTTATTTCCCCCACTAACTGGGAGGCAGGAGTAGGTAGTTCAAGTTATGTGGTTTTGTTTGAAGAGGAGAAAAGTAATAAACTGGGGTAAAAGTCTAATACGCCGGAAATAAGCAGAATTCTTCTAGAGGCTCTCGTCATCAGTTTGAGGGACGAAGGAGAAAAAGAAGGTGAAACACTCCACCCCTACGAAATAAAGTGTCAAATATCTATTAAGAGTTCCAACAATAATGCTAAGCACCACAAAAACAGAACAAAACAAACAAACAACCAACCAAAAAAAAAAACACTGTGGTCTTGAGATAGGCACCATGGCAGAGCACATGAAGAGGCAAAAGAAGGGGCCAGAGAGATAGCATGGAGGCAAGGCGTCTGCCTTTCATGCAGGAGGTCATCGGCTCGAATCTCGGTGCCCCACATAGTCCCTTGTGCCCGCCAGGAGCAATCTCTGAGCCCGGAGCCAGGCATAATCCCTGAGCATTGCCGGGTGCCACCAAAAAATCTGGAAAAAAAAAAAGAGGAGAAAAAGATAAGTGGGGGCAATAACTTCAATAACCACACTAAAACAAAGAAATCAACCAAAAATAGATAGTTAAATAAAAATAATAATAGTAGTACATGAAGATAAAAAGTAATATATAAAAAATAAACAATGCTTTTTTTTCCCTCCTGCCCAGGCACAGTAAATATTGGGGTCATTCGAAAAGGGATTCACATGGCCTAAGAGATATGGGGTTTCTCCGCCCTTGGAGTATATTGTCATGGGATCAACTATAGACTCTGTTCATGATCCTTTATTCTCCCGGTGGTGCATTTGTGGTGTTTGGGAGGCTTCTGCTTCGTCCTGGGTGATATAGTGAGACCTCTGTATCTAGAGATCTCAGTATCTGCACAGTTACAGGAGTGGGACTTATGATGAAGTCAGTCTTTGTGGTTGTAGAAGTTCTGTTCCCTCAGTATCATTTTAGTCCATCTTCTGTGGTTGGTGGTCTTGGTCTTGGCACTAAACCTGGGATGGCACCTAGGATAATGCCTTTCCTTGTGTTTCCAGAAGCCCCATTCCGTTACAGTTGTCTCTGCCAGACCTTTGGAACTGGGGATCATGGTTGTTGTGCAGGTTGTAGCTCAAACCTTAGGCAAGGGCTTTTTTATTGGTCCCAAGATATATACAGTCTGGTCATGGTTCTAGCAGCCAGTCCTCTGTAAATCGCTTTCTTGGTTTTTGGACCTACCAGTGGGTGACAAGTCTTCTGATTTTGTCTCATAGGTGGCTGGTAGGGCAGGATAACCTGCTCTTAAGTCAGGTTGTTCCCCTTTTCCTCATTGTCAGGATATCGTATTAGAGCTGGCACTCGTTGGTGTTCCAGCAGTAATAAGGTTGTCCTGGATGGGGTTTGTTACCTGCTGCTGTTTTGAAGGACTGTGCCATTTCTGTGACTGGGATCCAGGGTTCAAGGTTGGATGGATGGGATCTAATCTCCTGAGGTCTAAGTTGATCCCACATGACATATTTTTAAGGTAGGAGTTATCCCTGTATTGTAAACAACTATGAGTTTCTATCTCTAGTAGATAAGAGCTCTTTTTTATGTGAAAGATTTCCCCTTTTTTTAGTGTGCCTTTGCAGAGAGAAATGGTGCCACGTTATATTGTTGGTGCATTTAGGGGTGGACAGAGAGGAAAACAAAAACAGGTCACATACCCAAAAAAGATAAAAAAAAATAGGATTGAAAATGTATGTGCTCACATATGTATATGTGGACCAGAAAATTAAAAAATGAATTAACGGAGTATTTAAAGGACCAAAGAGGTGCAAAAGACTACCTTACATTTGGGGAAAGGCAGGTAAAGAGGAGGTGTAATACAGGTCTTATGTTTATGTTGGGAGTACAGGTTTTCCCTTTGTCTTTTGGGTTTTTCTTGTAGTGTGTGGAATTAGTAACCACTTGCAAAAAATTGAACTTAGACCCCCAGTTAACATCATGTACGAAGGTAAAATCCAAATGGATTAAAGACCTCAATATCAGACCCGAAACCATAAGATATATAGAACAACACGTAGGCAAAACACTTCAGGACATTGAGACTACAGGCATATTCAAGGAGGAAACTGCACTCTCCAAGCAATGAAAGCAGAGATTAACAGATGGGAATATATTAAGCTGAAAAGCTTCTGTACCTCAAAGAAAATAGGGCCCAGGGTACATGAGCCACCCACTGAGTGGGAGAAACTATTCACCCAATACCCAACAGATAAGGGGCTAATCTCCAAAATATACAAGTCACTGACAGAACTTTACAAGGTATACATTCCTATTTGGTCAGTGCAAATGTGCTTCTAATCTCTTTATGTTGAGTTTTTTGTTTTGTTGTGTTGGTTTCTTTTTTGGCGGTGGGGGCATACCCAGTGATACTAAGGGATTACTCCTGCTTGGGGGATTGAACCCAGGTCTATCCTGGGTCAGCCACGTGCAAGGCAAGCACCCTAAACACTGTTCTCTGGCACATTTTATGTTTAGTTTTAAATATCCTCCTCTCTATATGTGATATCATCTTCTCTTATGTAAAATATTTTACTAGTTTCTCTCTTTTGTTTTTAGGACTTTGTAAGGCTTGAGATTACTAGCAGTGTATTTGACAGGTTCCAGGTTTTCACCCCCATCTTCTTTCCAGTCTTATCTGAATTGCATCATTGTGCAGTGACATATATGCTTTACTATTTTACTTATCTTTGGCTCATAATATGTCTTTCTTATGGTCCACCCTTTATAAACATTGGATGTCAACAAAAGGAAAATTTCATCAAGACTTTCTTTTTTGCTGCTCCTCTATTCAGAACAGGCCCAGACATGTCAATGAGCTTATCATATTGAGATACATTTTAGCTTATCTGTCCAGACTCCCACAATTTTACTAATCACTGAAAACAAGAATATTTCATTTTGCTTGTTTTCAATGAGGATGCAGCACTTGATATTGCCAGGAAGGAAAAAATTATTTCATAGAGACATTTAGAACAGGGATGGATTTCTTTTAGGATAAGTTTGTTTCAGATTTACTCAGGTCAGTGTGTTCTTGTTCTCTAATTACAAATAATTAGAAATTCTATGGAAATAAAGATTCCTATGGTTTTCAAACATTTTGAATTAAAAATCTTGGAAAAGTATTAGATAACATTTTAAAAAGATAATATATATTATATATAAAAACATTGCTTTGAAAGACAAAAACACTTTAAACTTTGGAAACTTTCCTGTTTTACACTGGTTTCCTTTCAGTGAAAACATTGTCAAACTGAAGGAATGTTCTTTTCTGATACTTATATTGTTAAATTAACTTCTCTCCAACCTAGGCCAAAATAGGTTTCTGTCCTAGTATGACTTATCTTTACTTAAATATTATGTAAAGATTTAACATTATGTGCAGGATGGTAGATTTAAAAAGAAAGATGCAGCAAAATGAATACTCTAGATTATTACTTTGGGGCCACACATGTCAGTCTTCAGGGTTTATTAGTGGTTCTGCACTCAGAAATCATTAAAAACTCAGGTGGCCATATGGGATGTCAGGGATCAAACCTGACTTGGCCACATGAAAGGAAAATGCCCTATCTACTGTGCTATTACTCTGGCCCCTCACATTAGGAATTTAACATGATAAAAAGTGTGGATATTATATGCATAGTAGTTATGTTATTTCTACTTATACTCCATGGATAGAGACTTCAATATTTTTATAATAAGCAAAAAGGTGAAATAATTTCCTTATAAGCACAGGTTCAGAAAGTTGCAGAGGTTCACATATGAACTCAGTGGTTTTGATAGTATTATACATTTTCCAATAAGTATTGTTGTAAGGTACATGTCCAATGTTTATATTCATTGTTGGGTAGATGAATTTAATTCTATTTTTATAGATGCACCTTGCACCTAATTTTGTACTGCCTTTCAATCAGATTTTCCATGAGCAGATATGGCTTGAAGATAAACACTATTCATTTCTACATTCTTCCGTAAAGAATATTTATCACTCTACTCTGCCATGTATAAAATGGCCCTTTAAAGACGATTTAGATCTTTAGAGACTATAAATTGTTTCAACTCAAATTTTTACATTAAATTTTCCCACCAGTGTTGATTAGGCACCTGTTATTTATTACATATTTAAACACTAAAATTATATGGAGAAATAGGTTGAGTTACTCTCTTTGGAATGTCAAATGAAAAAAAAACAGGCAGATAAATATGTTTTTAAAGTGTGGAGAGATACAGAGGAGTGAAACAGTATCATAACTTCTCAATGGAAGACCTCATGACAAATACTTAAGTATATGGAGGAAAGTTACTCACAGAATACTAGAGAAATAATAAAGCAGACACCTGAACATCTGGAAGGACTAGAGAAACTTATACTACATGAGATCATTTTTGAAAGAATTAGAGAAATTTGGAGGAGTAAAAGGAAGTAAAGAGGGCTAGAGGGAGTTGAAAAGTAATAACCCCGGGCGAGATGAGGATTAGGAGGACCAGTCCATGGCATAAAGCTTGCCACAAAATGCAGAGCTTCAGTTAGAGTAGAGAAGGGTCTACTATGAAAGGTAACACCCCTTCATTAATAGTAGTGCAAGCCAAAATATCAAAACAGAAAGAGACAGAGAAGTAAAATGCGTACCCCAGAGGTAGGTGAGGAAATGTGGGTGGGAGGGAAGAGGGCGTCAGAGTGAAGGAAACTGTTGACATTGGTGGATGGAAATTCACACTGGTCAATGTTATTCATTGTATGTTTGTAATTTAATCATGATCAACATTATCTGTGGAAAACCAAGAATTTTGTAGTATAAACAGTTTTGTAACCATGGTGTTTAAGTAAAAAAATATACACAAAAAAAACTTTGCAAAAATTATAAACAAAAATAAAGTTTAAATATTCTAAAGAAAAAAAATCGTTACCGGCACAGTCACCACCATTGTTGTGCTTTGGGAAGGCAGTGAGGAGAGGGTACCTGCAACTTCTTGCAGGTAAAGGGAGAGGTAGGCCCGGACCAGACCAGCGATGTTACTGCCATTGTTGCGCTTGGGGAAGACAGCGCGAGGAGGGGCCCTGCCTCTTCTTGCAGGTAAAGGGAGAGAGGAGAATTGAGGGCAGTGCCAAATCTCAGTGACCGCAGCCATCATACTCATATAGGGCCACACTCCAGGCAGAGACCCAGACCCACAGAAATATGGGAAAACCAAGAAAGAAGCTAGCATCCGGGGATATAGAAAGAGATCCTAGCAAGTTTCCAAGTGCACCAAAATGCGTGAGCCTAATAGATGAGGCCCTAAAAGTGGCAATGAATGCCATAGAAATAGAAATCAAGGAATCACTAGCCAGAGAGTTTCAGAAAACCATAGATGAAAAATTCAACCAACTCAAAAAAGAACTCCTAGAGAAGATGAAATAATCCATACAAATAGAATTAAGGGAAATAAAAAACGTCTGAACAAGCCATAATATCAGAATTACTCAATTGGAATATCACATAGAAGAACTTGAAGAAAAACTACAAACCAAAAACAACAAAGAAACGAATAAGAAAATAAGAGATAAAGCATTAGAAGAAAATGTTAGGTATTTAACAAAGACAAAAAGAATAATCTATGGATTGTAGGAATACAGAAGGGGCGAATAAGGAAAGGGGAAGAACAAGTAGTGAGGAAAATAATAGCTGAAAAATTTCCCATCCTATGGAAAGAGACACTGGTACAAATCCAAGAGGCGAGAAGAGTACATAATAAAATAGACCCTAATAAACCAACATCAAGATATATAGTAATCCAAAAGGTAAAAAAAGAGAGAGAGAAAGATGAATTCCTTAAAGCAATAAGGGAGAAAAAAGACCTCAGGTACAAATGAAGGAACATAAGAATCAAACCATTTCTCCCATTTGAAACAATTCAAGCAAGAAGACAGTGGAATGACATATTTAAACTACTAAATGAAAGAAACTTTCAACCTAGAGTCCACTACCCAGAAAAGCTCTTATTCATAAGGGAGGAAAGAATTTAAAAATTCTCAGAAAAATACGTGCATTATTTGCACTAACCAAACCAATTCTAAATGATCTACTCAGAGATGAATTACACAATCCAAACAACCAATTGTAACAACAACTGCCCTACATAATACAAGTGCACAACACCCCCTCTGTAAATAATCTCATTGAATGCCAATGGTCTAAGCCCCCCCCCCATTAAAAGACACATAGTAGAGGTTTGGATCAGAAACAAAAACCGGATATATGTTGCCTGCAAGAAATACACCTAAAAGAGCAGGATAGACACAGGCTTAGTATAAAAGGATGAAAATCAATTATTCAATCCAATGGAAAACAAAAAAGCTGGAAGAGTCATTCTTATATGAGACCAAATTGCATTCAACCTCAAGAAAGTGCTCAGAGACAAAGAGGGTCACTACTTATTGATCTGGGGAACAATAGATCAAGAAGTACTAACTCTGGTCAACATTTATGCACTAAATGCAGAGCCAGTAAAATATGTAAGGCATTTGCTTGCAAATCTGGAGAAACATATGGAAGGAAATGGGATAGGAGTAGGAAACTTCAGTACACCATTATCACCAGTAGATAGATCCACCAGGCAGAAAACTAGCAAAGACATAAGAGCCGCAAATAAGAAACTAGAAGAACTAGTATTAATGGATTTATATAGGTCCCTCCATTCCCAGAAAGCAGAATACACATTCTTCTCAAGTGTACATGGAAACTTCTCTAAAATAGAGCATGCCTTAGGACAGTGTTTTTCAACTTTTTTGTGCAAAGGCACACTTTTTTTCATAAAAGAAAAAAATCATGAGGCAGTCTACCATTAAAAAATGTTAAGGAGCCAGAGCAGTAGTATAGGGCATAAGGCGTATACCTTGCATGCACTAGCTCTGATGGACCCAGGTTCGATCCCCTGGCATCCCATATGGTTTAAGCCAGGGGCAATTTCTGGGCACATAGCCAGGATTAACCTCTGAGTGTCATCAGGTGTGGCCCACAAAAATTGTCAAAAATGTAATGCTTGCCGATATTAATTATATAAAGTAATTCTCTTAATAGGACTCAAATAAACACAAAGAAATGATTTATAATTATGAAATAATAAAGTATTTTATAATTGTTCTCTGTTTACTTACTCAGTGTAAAACCTGGGCCTGTTTGGTTGAACACAAAGTTGATACTCTGGCAGGAATTGAAGAAAGACACACACATAGCTCTTCATCAATAGCTCTCAGTCTGTCTCTGTTTTTAGTTTTTATAGTCTGTAACATGTCCTTCAGCTCACAAATAGACCAATCATGCTGAAGCCGCATGTTACAGATGAAATTGGAATTTTTCCCACAGCACACCAGACAATATCACATGGCACAGTGGTTGAAAAACGCTGCCTTAGGATATAAATCTAACTTTCACAAAGTCACAAATATAAAGATTATTAGAAGAACCATATCAGGTCACTATGCAACAGAAATCAAGATTGACTGTAAAAAAAAAGCTATGGAGAAAATCAAACACCTGGAGATTAAACAACATGCTGCTCAACAACAACTGGATCAAAGAGGAACTCAAGGAAGAAATAAAAAAAGTTCTTAAGATGAGTGATAATGAACAGACAAATTGTCAAAATTTGTGGGACACAGCAAAAGCAATAATTAAATGAAAACTCATAGCATTATAGGCTTACATCAGGAAAGAGGAAAATGACAAAATTAACAGTTTAAAGGGGCACCTTAAGGATCTGGAAAAAGCAGCAGCAAAGAAAACAAACACAGCCAGAAGACAAAAATAATAAAAGCCAGAGCAGAAATAAATAACATAGAAACTAAGAAAACAACACAAAAAATTAATGAGACCAGGAGTTGGTTTTTTGAAAGAATAAACAAGATAGACAAACTGCTGGCAAGACTCACCAAAAAATAATAAATAAAAGAGGGAAGACACAAAAATAAATAGAATCACAAATGAAAGGGGATAGATGACAACAGAACTCCAAAAAAATCCAAGAAATCATAAGAACTTATTATGAACAACTATACTCAATTAGGTTAGAGAACCCAGAAGAAACCGACAGATTTTTGGAAAAATATCATCTTCTGAGACTGGATAAGGAGTATGTAGAAAACCTAAACAGGCCAATCACATCTAAGGAAATTGAAACAGTAATTAAGAAACTCACCAAGAACAAAATTCTAGGTTCAGATGGTTTTACAGGTGAATTCTAGCAAACATTCCAAGAAGAATTACTATCACTGATCCACAGGCTCTTCCAAACATTGAAAAGAAGAATTTTTTCTAACTCCTTTTATGAGACTAGTATCACACTTATTCCCAAAGATGGCAAAGACACCACCAGGAAGGAAAACTAGAGACTGGGGATGTGTACCATAAATCTCACTAATGAACGTGGATGCAAAAATCCTCAGCAAAATCTTAGCAAAATAAATCCAACAATACATTAAAGAGATTATACACCATGACCAAGTAGCTTTCATCCCAGGGATGCAAGGATGGTTCAAAATATGAAAATTAGTCAACATCATACACCACATCAACAAGAAAGACAAAAAATCACACGATTATATCAATCAATCAATGCAGAGAAGGCATTCGAACAATACAACACCTATTCTTGAAGAAAACACATAGCAAAATAGGGCTGGAAGGAACCTTCCTCAAGAGAGTTACAGCTATCTATAAAATGCCCACAGCCAACATTATCTTTAATGGCAAAAAACTGAAAGCATTTTCACTAAGGTCAGGAACTAGGCAAGGGTGTCCACACTCACCATAGTTTTAGAAGACCTAGCAATAGCAATCAGACAATAGAAGGGAATCAAAGGAATCCAAATAGGGAAATAGGAAGTGAAACTATCTCTTTTTACAGAAGATATGATGATATACATCGTAAACCCTAAAGAGTCCATAGAAAAACTCCTATAAACAATCAACCAATAGAGCAAAGTGGCTGGCTACAAATTTAATACACAAAAGATAGTAGTGATCCTAACAATGTGAATGAATGAGGAAAGTAGAAAGCCTGTCTTGAGTAGAGGTCTGGGTTGGGTGGGGGGAGGAAGATCTGGGACATTGGTGGTGGGAATGTTGCATTGATGAAGGGGGTGTTTTTTACATGACTGAAATCCTACAACTACAATCATATTTGTAATCAATGTGCTTAATAAATATAATTTAAAAAAAGATAGTAGTGTCTCTCTATAAAAATAACAAAGTAGAGGAGGAGATTAATGAGTCAATTCCATTTAAAATCATATCTAAAAATATCAAATACCTAGGAATCAAACTTACAAGAGAAGTGAAGGACCGATACCATGAAAACTTTAAAAAAAAAACTTCAGAAATAAATTGAAGAAGACCCAAGAAAATGGAAGAACATCCCATGCTCATTGGTAGATAGAATCAACATCATCAAAATGACCATCTTACCTAAACTTCTGTATAGATTCAATGCAATCCCTATCCAAATTCAGACATCATTTTCAAGGGCTTAGAACAATAAATTATAAACTTCATATGGAACCACAAATGATGCAGGTTAGCGAAATTTATAATGAAAAACAAGAAGTGGGTGACATCTCTTTACCTAAGCTGAAGCTTTACTATAAAGCCATAGTGATCAAAACAGCATGGTACTGAAACAAAGAGTTTCAGACCAGTGGGCTAGAATAGAATATCCATAGATATACCCCCAAATATATAGTCAACTAATATTTGACAAAAAAGCCAAGAACTTGAAATAGCAGAAAGAAAGTCTCTTCAACAAATAGTGTTGGAACAACTAGATAAGCACCTGTAAGAAATTAAAGATTGATCCATACCTCACACCTCACACGAAAGTCAACTCAAAATGGATTAAAAACCTTGAAATCAGACCCGAATCTATGTTTTTGAGAAAAAATAGGCAGAACACTCCAATAACTATATATCAAAAAAGTCTTTTATGATAGAATGCTAGTGACAAGAAATTTAGCATCAAACCTAAATAAATGGGACTATATCAAATTAAAAAGTTTCTGCATGGTGAAAGAAACCCTGGTTAAAACTAGAAGACAGTTAATGGAATGGAAAAGTTTCTGCACCCAACACATCAGATAAGGGTTGATATCTAGGTTGACATCTCAGAAAAGTGAGCTCCAAAAAATCTAATAAAGCCATAGAAAAATGGGGAGAAGAAATAAATAGACACTTTTCTGAGGAAGACCAAAAAATGTCCAATAGACATGAAAACATACAAACCATCACTCATCATTAGGGATGATCAAATCAAGACAACAATGAGGTACCACCTTACACCAGTGAGAATGGCACACATCAAAAATAATGCGACCAATCTCTGTTGGCGGGGATGTGATAAGAAAGGAACTTTCATCCACTGCTGGTGGGAATGCTGCCTGGTACAACCCCTATGGAAAACAGTATGGAGGGTGCTCAGTAAACTCAGAATTGAGCTTCCATATGACCCAGCAATTGCACTCCTGGGTATCTATCCCCAAGACAGAAATTCATTTATCCCACTATTTATAGCAGCACTTAGCACAATAGCCAAAATTTGAAAACAACCTCAATGTACAATAGATGAGTGGATTATGCAGATATGGTATTATACACAATGGGGGTATCAAGATAATGTTGGTTTCAGAAGGTATTTGGAAGTGTTTCCTATTTTTTAATTTCATGAAAGATCCTGGCCATGACTGGTAGTAGTTTCTCTTGAAAGGTTTGAAAGAATTCATTAATGAATCCGTCTGGGCCTCAGCTTTTGTTTTTTGGGCAGACATTTGATAATCGTTTTAATTTCCTCAACAGTGATGGAAGTATTTAGATATTCCATATCCTCCTTATTCAACTATGGAAAGTTATTAGTCCAAGAATTTATTCATTTCTTCCAGGTCCTCTTATTTAGTGGCACAGAGTTTCTCAAAGTACTCTCTAATTACCCTTTGATTCTCTGCAATATCTGTAATGATCTCCCCCTTTTCATTTTTAATAAGAGTTATATATTTCTCTCTTTCTTTGTGAATTTTGCCAATGTCTATCTATCTTGTTTATTTTTTCAAAGAACCAACTTCTGCTTTCATTGATCTTTTGGATGGTTTATTGGATTTCCACCTCATTGATTTCTGATCTAAGCTTTGTTATTTTCTTCTGTCTCCCTATTTTTGTTTCCTTTTGTTGATCATTTTCTAATTTTATGAGCTGCGTCATTTAGCTATTCAATTATGCCCTTTTTCCTTCCTGGTGTCTTCTTGCAAAGCTATAAATTTTTCTCTCAGTACTGCTTTTGCTGTGTCCTATAGGTTCTGATAGTTTGTGTCTTCATTGTCATTTGTTTTTAGGAAAGTTTTGATTTCCTCTTTGATTTCATCTCAGACCCACTGGTTGTTCAGAAGTACGCTATTTAATTTTCAGGTGTTAAAGTTTTACTTTTGTGTCTCGTTGTAATTCACATATAATTTCAGAGCCTTGTGGTTAGTGAAGGTAGCCTGCAAAATTTTTATCCTCTTGATTTTATGGAGGCATGTTTTATGTGCCAGCATGTGGTCTATCCTGGAGAATGATCCATGTACATTGGAGAATAATGTGTATCCAGGTTGCTGAGGATGCAGTGTTTTATATGTCTCTACTAGGCTCTTTCTTCCATTTCTCTTTTCAGGTCTAGTATATTTTTGTTGGGGTTTAATCTGGGTGACCTATCAAGTATTAACAGGGCCATTTTGAGGTCTTCCACAATTATTGTGTTATTATTGATGTCCTCTTTCATATTTGTCTATAATTGTATTAGATATTCTGCTGGTCTCTCTTTGGGAGAGTACATATTTAACAGTGTGATTTCTTCCTGTTGCAAATACCACTTGTTTAGTACAAAGTGTACATATTTGTTCCTTACAAGTTTTCTGAGTCTAAAGTTTGTGTCATCTGATATTAATATGGGCACCCCTGCTTTTTTGAAGGGTGTGGTTTGCTTGGTTGATTTTCCTCCAGCCTTTGGTCTTGAGCCTATGTTTGTTCCGACTATTTAGGTGTATTTCATGTAGGCAGCAGATGGTTGGATTCATCTTTTTGATTCATTTAACCACTCTTGTCCCTTAATTGGTGCATTTAGTCCATTGACATTGAGGGAGATGATTGTCATGGAATTTAATTTCATATTTGTATATAAGTTTGATATGTCTATTGATCTGTCTTGTCTTAAAGTTGGCCTTTCAATTTTTCGTTTAGGGATGCTTTTGCATGTGTAAAGTTTCTGATCTGTTGCTTATCCGTGAAGCTATGTATCCTTCCTTAAAAACTGACCATGAGTCAGTCTGGGTGCAGTATTCTAGGTGATGCCTCCATTTCATTCAGTCTTGTCACAATGTCCCACCAGTGTCTTCTGGCCTTGAGATTTTCTTGTGACATGTCTTCAGTAAATTTTAAGAATGCTTTTTTGAATGTAATTTTCCTTTTTTATCTTGCTGTTTTCTACCTGTGGGATTCTTCATTGTAACTAGGATGTGCCTTGGGGTGTTTTACTTTGGGTCTCTTTTAGCTGGTACTCTTCAGGCATGCAGGATTTGATTGCATGCAGTCTTTAACTCTGGAAGTTTCTCTGTGATGATGTCTATGACTGTTGATTCTTCCTGTGGATTCCCTTTTGGCCCATGGGACTCCAATGATTCTTATGTTGTTTCTGTTGAGTTTATCAAAGACTTCTATTTTCATCTGTTCACATTCTTTGAGTACTTTTTCCATTGTCTGATCATTTATTCTTTTCTAATCTCTTCTACTGTATGAAGTTTATCTGCATTTCATCTTCCAGTTCACTGATTCTGACCTCGCTGCTGTTACCCTGTTGGAGAGGCTTTCCGTTGAGGTTTTCAGTTCAGCTATCGTGTTTTTCAGATCTGTTATTTCAGTTTCGAGTTTTCTGATTTCTTTCTTTGTGCTCTGTTCAATTAGAACTATGTTTTATTTGATTTCCTTGAGGATCCTTCATATTTCTAATCTAAACTCCTTCTCTGAGAGATTAATCAGATGGTTGGCATTTTTCAGGTTATCAGAGCTGCCATCTTCATATAATATTTCTGATGTTGGCTTGCATTTTTTCCATTGTCATGCTTGCTGTGTGGTATTTTCTACGTTTTATGGTGGAGTTCATTTACTAGAGATGCATGCACTCAACCTTCTCAGGTGTTTTTTAGGACCTGCAGTGCTCACAACCCTCAGTAGTGGTGTTGGCGATGGAAATATGGACAGGTGTTCACGGCACCTCAGTCTCTCTGCTTTCTTCAGAAATTCTGTGTGGGGATTAGTCTCAGACATGTGCCGCTCAGGCATCCACATTAAAGATGATGGCGACCCAGACTCAGCATATTTAGGTGTGTCCAGGGCACCTCAGTCTCCACTTTCTTCAGGGATTTGGTGTGGAAATTGGTTCAAACCCACGCTGCTCAGGCACCCACAGTAAAGTTGATGGCAACCTGGACTCACCCTGTTTAGCGTGTTCCAGGCACCTCAGTCTCTGCTTTCTTCAGGAATTCTGTGCGGGAGTTGGTCTCAAACCCTCACTGCTCAAGCACCCACAGTAAAGATGATGGCAATCTGGACTCACCCTTTCCAGCATGTCCCAGGCACATCAGTTTCTGCTTTCTTCAAGGATTCTGTGTGGGGCTTGGTTTCAAACCCGCGTCACTGAGGCACCCACAATAAAGATGATAGTGACCCGGACTCAGCCTATTTCTTCTCTTTTATTTCTTATCTTCTGTTTTCTCTTTATTTCTATCCTAATATGTATCTTAGCTAATTATTTTCTTTTTTAAATTCAAGTATTAAGAGCTTGTACCCATTTTATGAGGGTCAGGCCTCTAACAACTTAAGAATAGATCTCTAATGTCTTTTTATATGTGGACATGTATTTGTATAAAGTAGACTCATCTCTAATTGCCAAACCTAAATTGTAAACAATCTATGCTTATAGTGTATATAGTCCCTCTTATATTTTATCCTCCTTCCCCTTCAGACATCCTTCTGTCCTCTCATTCCCTAATACTGATCAATTATCTTTCCTTATTTAACCTTTTTTTTATTTAACCTCAGTTATTAACCCATTAGGTACTGAGACAGACCTCCTGCCCCAATAAACCACTACCCAGCTCCCAAAGTGAAAGGACACCCTTTCAGTCCCTAATATCAAGCTATGGCAAGAAACTCCAACCAACACTCCTCCTGACTCATGTTATGTGGCCCCTTTTTTCACCCCTCCCAGATGTGAGCTGTTGCATGATCCTGGACTCAGTTTCAGAAGGATTCCCAGCTCAAGGCGACTACCTGTTCCCTTAATGCTTTAAATCACTTCTCAAACTCAACAAGATGGGATGAAAATGTGTCCTGGAGTTCACACACACACACACACACACACACACACAAATATCTCAAAAGATTTAATGGGATGTCTACATTTCCTCTGTATTTTTAATGCCTGTATAAAATACCACTTAGTGAGTTTATTCCCAAATGTAAAGGTAACCTTCTCCATCACTTATTTTTAATTACTTTTTTTCAAATTTACTTTTATTTATTTTATATATATTTAATTAACCTGTTTTGGTTCTTCTTGGTAGAAAAACATAGAAGAAAAAGCCTTGCCTGTGATAAAAGCTCAGGTTAAAACCAGGGCACAGAGATGTGTAGCCTGTCATTCTTACTCCCAAATGCACCAGCAATCTAATATGGCACCTTTCCCTTTTGCATCGGCACTGTATAAATGGGGGAAAATTTTATGCACAGAAGCAAGCTCTTATCTACTAGGGACAAGAACCCATACATTTTATAATACAGGGGTGTCTCCCACCCTGAACATGTGTCATGTGGACCCAACTTAGACTCCATGTGATTGGACAATGACCATCCAACCCAAAACCTCAGATCTCAGAAGTAGAACTAACACAGTTCCCTAGTTCCCTGAAACAGCACCAAATTCCTCCCTGGGAAATTCCTAATACCACTCTGGCACCAACTTGCACCAGTTTTAATATGACATCCTGACAACAAAGACAACAATTTGATCTAAGAGAGGGTTGCCCTATCTCACTACCTAACAGTATGTTAAAATTAGAAGGAATGCCATACTTTGCTCTGTGAAAAAAAAAACAAACAAACAAGATTTCTATCTACAGAAGACTGCCTTTGACAAACATGACTGGGCAGTATCTATTGTGGGAAAGACCCTAGCCTAGGCCTCTGCTTAGTATTTGTACAAAAATTAAGATCTCTAATTCCAGACATCTGATTTTGACAACTGCGACTGAGCAGAATTTCTGGAACCATAATGAGAGACTTTATCCTAGTTTTTGTCTTAGGATCTGAGCTAAAACCAAGACCACTATTTACAGAAGACTGATTACAACAACAGTGATGAAACAGAATGTCTAAAACCAGAAAGAAAGATTATATTTTATCCTTTGTCCCATGACCTACGCAAATGCCAAGATCTCTAGCTACAGAGGCCTGACGTCATCATCCACAACTGAGTGGAAAGTTTCCTGGCACCTTAAAAATACCTTGGGTTGTGAAAACAAGTTTGTAGGAAGCCTGCAGTTTTTCCCATGGTAGTGTGCTTCAAGGGCGGAGAAACCCTGTATCTCTTAGTCCAAAAATTTTTTTTGTCTAATTTCCCGAATACTTACTGTTCCTATGCAAAAAAACAAAACAAAACAAAACATAAAACAAACAACCCCCCACAAAATCTTGCCACACCAGTCCTCCTTCCTTCATTTTGTGTTTTTATTTTTCTTCTTACCAATTATTTTTATCTTTCTTCTCTTTTTTTCTTTCTTTTTATTATTTTAATTTTCTTTCCATCTCTTGGTTTTTATATGATGGTGGTTGTTTTAAGTAGCTTAGTGCTTTCTCTAGGTAGATGCTGTTTTTTAATGTTTCTTTGTTTTTTTTGTCTTTTTTTCTTTTAAATTGATATTTATAACCTCTAGACAGAATCCTTCCATTTTTCCCCCAACAGAACTACATAACTTGAATCATCTTGTTCTGCCTGACGAATTGATGGAGGGAAAAATGGAAGTTACCAGGACCAAACAGTTGTATGAACATTGATTGGAAATACAAAATGATCAGACTCAAATACCAAATCCAAAGTCATTGACAACAGAATTAATACGCAACCTAAAAAAGCTATACACAGAGGGGGACTGTTATACTAGAAGTCCATAGGGCAAGTGAAGGACATATGGGATGCATGCTGCGAAGAGGGGTGGAGGACAACACTGGTGGTAGGAATGTCCCTGATTTATTGTCTCTATGTACCTTAAATATTACTGTGAAAGATTCAGAATTCACTTTGGTCACAATAAAAATTATTTAAAAAATAAAAACCTTGGGTGCTAAAATTCACATTTATAATGTCCATGGGAAAAGGAATGTAAGGAAAGTTTGTTGGAAATGTTTTATGTTGCAGAAAATTTGGGCCTTGTTCTACAAAACATGGGGAAATTATTAAGGAATTTAAATGTAAACATGGCAAATTTAGGTTCTATAAAATTTCCTGACCTGCATATAAAGGAAGTATAATGACCCACCAACTCAAGAAGAGTTGGGGCCCTCATCCTGCGCTCACAGTTACCAAAATTACAGAATCTAACACTGAGAGAGAGGTGTAGAGTGAATAGGTCTAAGAATAGGAATTGGAATACTCCGTAGCTTTAAAATATATCTAAAGTTCAATTATTTTATTCCTGCTGTCTGCTTTAGCACACTGGAGACTTTTTGAACTTTTGCCTCTACTGTGTGAAGCAGCCATAAAGTATCCCACCCACACAGCTCCAAGGGCACAACAGCAGAAACATTTTTTAGGGCATGGTATCAGATGTAGGCTATCTCCACCTACAAAGGATGAAGCCTGAGGAGAGAGACAGTGCACATCATCAAGCTAAAGAACCCCAGCACAACACCTAGAAAGCACCAAACTACAAGCATGACAATGGGGAAACAACGAAGGCGAACGCCATGCATATAGAATAAAGGTGGCAGCTCTGATGACTCAAAAGGTGCCAACCACTTACTTAGCTCCTCAGATAAGAAATTTAGAGAATTATTATGGAGGAATTTATTTTTTTCTTAATAAGTCTCTTCTTGAGAAAAATATATTTCAGTTCTTTGATTTTATGCTAGTATCAAAATTGATTATAGACTACATATTTTTCTTTTTATTAATATTTTATTTAAAATCTCTGTAGGATTCATTATTATGACTAGAATGTGTCTTGGGGTATTTTTCTTTGGGTCTCTTTTAGCTGGTACTCTTCAGGCATGCAGGGTTTGATTGCATGCAGTCTTTAGCTCTGGGAGTTTCTCTGTGATGATGTCTATGACTGTTGATTCTTCCTGTGGATTCCCTTCTGGGCCTCTGGGACTCCAATGATTCTTATGTTGTTTCTGTTGAGTTTATCAAAGACTTCTATTTTCATCTGTTCACATTCTTTGAGTACTTTTTCCATTGTCTGATCATTTGTTTTTTTCCAATCTCTTCTGCTGTATGAAGTTTTTCTGCATTTCATCTTCCAGTTCACTGATTCTGTCCTCGCTGCTGTTATCCTTTTGGAGAGGCTTTCCATTGAGGTTTTCAGTTCAGCTATCATGTTTTTCAGATATGTTATTTCAGTTTGGAATTTTCTGATCTGTCTTTGTGTTCTGTTCAGCTAGAGCTCTCTTTTCTTTGATTTCCATGAGTATCCTCCATATTTATATTCTAAACTTTTCGTCTGAGATTAATCAGATGGTTGGTATTTTTGGGTCATCAGAGCTATCAGCTTCATTCTCTGTGCCTGCAAGTTTTCCCCATTATCACGTTTGCAAGGTGCTTTTTTCCCCTGCATTTTATGGTGCGGTTCATATGTTAGAAGGAGCACATGGCCATAAAGCAAGTAGCCGCGTTCTTCTGGAGTCTCTAGGAGAGCAATTTTGCTGGGTCCTTCTTGGACCACTCAGGAGAGGTTCAGGAGAGAGCTATGGAGGATTTTTATAGAACTCAAAGTAAGCATGAATTGAACTGAATAAATCATAACTAAGAACCAAGAGGTTATGAAGATGGAAATCAGAAAACTTCAAACTGAAATAACAAGTCTGAAAAGCTTGGTAGGTGAAGTGGAAAAAGCTGACTGTAAAACCTCTCCAACAGACTAACAGCATCTGAGGACAGAATCAGTGATCTGGGGATGAGATGTATAACAACTCCATACAACAGAAGGGATTAAAAAGAGCCTTAAAGCAAATGATCAGAAGATGGAAAAGATACAAAAGAAATGTGAACAGATGAAAATAGATGTCTTTGAAAAACTCAACAGAAACAACATAAAAATCACTGGAGTCTCAGAAAAATAGGAAGAAAATCTGCAGAAGAATCAACTGTCAAGGATATTTTTGCTGAGAAATTTCTAGAGCTAAATACTGCATGCAAACAAATTCTGCGTGCCTGAAGAGATACAAAGAAAAGCACTTCTAGACACATTTTAGATATAATAATGAACCCCACAGATAAGGATAAAATACTGAAAGCAGCAAGATCAAAAAGAGAAATTACATTCAAAGAAGCATCCTTAAGATTTAAAGTAGATATGTCACAAGAAACCCTCAAGGCCAGAAGGCAGTGGTGGGATATAGTGACAAAATGCAATGAAATGAATGCTTTGCCTAGAACACTGCAGCCAGACTCACTTCCAGGTTTGAAGGAAGTATGCATATCTTCACAGATAAACAGCAGCTCAGAAAATTTACAGACTCAAAACCAGCCTTCAAAAAAAAAACTGAAACGTCTACTTTGGTAAGATGAACCAAGAGATACACAAAAATTCTACATAAAGATGTAGCTTCATATAAACGATTTAGGAGTGTTTCTATTTATTTAATTTTCTGAAAGAGCCTGAAAAGGATTGAAGATTTGAAATAAGTCATTAGTGAATCCATCTATGTCTGGGCTTTTGTTTTGTGACTAAGGTAAAATCTAAGTGGATTAATGACATCGATATCAGGCCTAAAACCATAAGGTATAAAGAACTAAACTTAAGGATATCACTTAATTATATTGAGACTCAAGGCAATTTTAAGGAGGAAACATCACTGTTCAAACAAGTAGAAGCAGAGATAAACAAATGGAACTATATGAAGCTGAGAAGCTTCTGCATCTCAAAGGAAACAGTGACTGGATACAAGGCCATCCATAGAATGGAAGAAACTATTAATCCAATACCTATCAGATAAGGAGTTAATATCTAAGATATGCAAGGTACTGACAGAACTTAACAAGAAAAAATATCTAACCCATCAAAAATGGGGAGAAAAAATGACCAGACACTTTCTCAAAGAAGAAATACAAATGGCCAAAAGGCAAATGAAAAATGCTCCACATCACTAATTATCAGGGAGATACAAATCAAAACAACAATAAGGTACCATCTAATGCCACAGAGACTGGAACACATCACAAAGAACAAGCATAATCAGTGCTCACGGGGAAGTGGGGAGAAAGAAACTCTTATTTACTGCTGGTGGGAATGTGTCTTTATGGACAATATGGAGATTCCTAAAAATCTTGACATTGAACTTCCATCTGATCCAATTATACCACTCCTAGGGATACACTCTAGAACACAAAAACACAATACAAAAAAGCCTTTTGCACACCTGTATTCATTGCAGTGCAATTTACAGTAGCCAGAGTCTGTAACCATCCCACTTGACTGAAAACAGATGAATGGCTAAAGAATCTGTCGTATAAATTTTCCTATACATTGATGGATGTGGAAACTATTATGCTGAGTGTAATAAGTCAGAGGGAGAGAGATAGACACAGAGTAGTCTTACTCACCTGTGAGATTCAAGAACAGTAAAAGACAATGTAGTAATAATACCCAAAGGCAATAGAAATGAGGGCTGAAAGAATTGGCCCACAATATGAAGTTTACCACAAAGAGTGGTGAGTGCAACTAGGAAAATAACCACTCTATCATGACAATGATAGTGAGTGAAAGAAATAGAATGCCTGTTTTGAAGACAGGCAGGTAGTGGGGGAATAGTCAGATGGGTATCATTATTGCATTGATGGTGAAAAGATTGCACTGATGATGGGGTTTTCTTTCTTTCTTTTTTTATAACTGAAGGCCAACTACAAATATTTTTATAATCATGGGGCTTAAATAAATATATTATTTTTAAAAAAGCTCAATTTTTATTTTGTTTCATTTTTATTATTTGTCCTGCCACCAAACTTTTAATCTCAGAGAAATTCATCCTTCTCAGTTTAACCCTGATAAAACTAGGAAAGAAATAGCTCCTTACTACTTAATTAAAAAATGTCACTGACTCATCAGTACCTGGCAAATCACATTATAATTTACTTTCATAAACTTTCATTCAGTAGACATTTTATTCTGTTACCTGAATGATGATAAATACTACTTTCACAAGTTGATTCTTTACCTTGTACCATTTTGAAGACAAGAGTGATTCTCAGTATATGAGGGGTTTCTACCAGACCTTAGAGTGAGTAAGCACACCCAACCACACAGGGATCTGCCACAGCTAGAGTGTTGTCCCAGAGCTTTGTGGTGCAACTGTAGCATCACAATGCGTGGTCTCAAGTGGTGAACCACAATAAATGGTGGTGAGTCACAATAAATGGTGGTGAGTCACAATAAATGACTCAAATTCAATAGTTCTGATGAAATGGCTAAAATCCTTGAACAAAGTTTTTGCCAATGATAATAAATAAAATAAAAATAAATAATAGTAAATAAAATACGATTCACTCTAATATAGGTAGATATCACTTGAAGGTTTTTTTATGTTCATTGGGTTAAGTCATTAAGATGAAAACGAAGTATCATAAAAGAAAATGTCATTGAATTTAAAATATCTGGGTTTCAAAGAAAACTTTGAGAGTTTTTTTGTGCTGCATCAATCTGATGCTCAAAAATACAGTGGATACAACTGAGCTGAAAGTTTCCTGGCACCATAAAAAGACCTTGGGGTGTGAAAATGAGCATGTATGAAGCCTGTAGTTGTTCCCATGATGTTATGCTTCAAGGGCGGAGAAACCGTGTATCTCTAGGCCAAGAAAATGCCCTTTCTAATTTTCCCAAAACTTACTGTGCCTGTGCAAAAACAAAAACAAACACAAAATCAACAACAAAACCCACAAAATCTTGCCACACTAGCCCTCCTTCTTCTTCTTCTTCTTTTTTTTTTTTTTTGTTCTCATGGTTATTATTTGGTTGCTGTTTTACTTGTTGCTATTGTGCTTTCTTGTAGTTGCTGGGTTTTTTTCTGTTTGTTTTCATTTCATTTTGTTCTTTTTTTGTTTGGTTTGGTATGTTTTCTTCTTTTCTTTTGTTTTGTTTTGGGGTCACATCAGCAGCGCCCAGGGGTTACTCCTGACTCTACACTCAAAAGTCCCCCTCACATGCTCAGGGAACCATATGGGATGCTAGGATTTGAACCACCGTCCTTCTGCATGCAAGGCAAACGTCCTAGTGCTGTGCTATCTTTCCTGCCCCTCCTTTCATCTTTTGAATTGATATTTCTAAGATGGTCTCCTCCCAGTATTTTTTTTCACATAACTTGAATCATCTTGTCCTGCCTCATAAATTGAGGGAAAAAATGGATGGCACCAGGAACACACAGTCGTATGAACATTGAGTAAATATAAAAAATGATCAGACTTAAACACCAAACCCAAGGTCAACAACAACAGAATCGATACTCAATCTACAACAAGTTATACACAGAGAAGACCAGTTACACTAGCAGTCCAGGGGGTAAAGAAGGAAGATATGGGGTGCATGCTGGGAACAAGGGTGGAGGGAGGACAATACTGGTGGTGAAAATGTCCCTGATTCATTGTCACTATGTACCTTAAATATTACTGTGAAAGATTTGTAATACACTTTGTTCACAATAAAAATTAAAAAAGTACAGTGGAGAAGCCAAGCTACATAACTAGAGAGGGTATTTATTATAAGATCAGTTAATAAAAGAGCTCAGACACATCAGTAGAAGGGAAAGAGCTGTGGATGCTAAACCCCTAATAAATTAACTCTCCTGTTGCTATTAACAATAATTCTGTCATTGTGCCTATTGTTGCTCTTATTTGCACCTGGTACCAGTGTCTTTGAGAGCAATGATATACCACATATAGCACCAAGAGTCACTGCATCATAGAATAATAATCTTTACATGCTGATTGCTCTTTTTTAAAGAAAGAAAATGGTGGGGTACTGATTTAAACAAATTATACACTATATTAAAATTTATTAACCAAATAATGTGCATAGACTTAAAATAGTTTTGAGTTCTTATGTTTCTTTTTTTCTCTTTTTTTAGTGAATCATTTATCTTTTTTTCCTTTTTCTTTTTTATTTAAACACCTTGATTACATACATGATTGTGTTTGGGTTTCAGTCATGTAAAAAACACCACCCATCACCACTGCAACATTCCCATCACCCAATGTCCCAAGTCTCCCTCCTCCCCACCCGACCCCCGCCTGTACTCTAAACAGGCTCTCCATTTCCCTCATACATTCTCATTTTTAGCATAGTTCAAAATGTAGTTATTTCTCTTACTAAACTCATCCCTCTTTGTGGTGAGCTTCTTGAGGTGAGCTGGAACTTCCAGCTCTTTTCTCTTTTGTGTCTGAAAATTATTATTGCAAGAATGTCTTTCATTTTTCTTAAAACCCATAGATGAGTGAGACAATTCTGCATTTTTCTCTCTCTCTCTGACTTATTTCACTCAGCATAATAGATTCTGTGTACATCCATGTATAGGAAAATTTCATGACTTCATCTCTCCTGACAGCTGCATAATATTCCATTGTGTATATGTACCACAGTTTCTTTAGCCATTCGTCTGTTGAAGGGCATCTTGGTTGTTTCCAGAATCTTGCTATGGTAAATAGTGATGCAATGAATATAGGTGTAAGGAAGGGGTTTTTGTATTGTATTTTTGTGTTCCTAGGGTATATTCCTAGGAGTGGTATAGCTGGGTCCTATGGGAGCTCGATTTCCAGTTTTTGGAGGAATCTCCATATCGCTTTCCATAAAGGTTGAACTAGACGGCATTCCCACCAGCAGTGGATAGAGTTCCTTTCTCTCCACATCCCCGCCAACACTGCTTGTTCTCATTCTTTGTGATGTGTGCCAATCTCTGGGGTGTGAGGTGGTACCTCATCGTTATTTTGATTTGCATCTCCCTGACGATTAGTGATGTCGAGCATTTTTTCATGTGTCTTTTAGCCATTTGTATTTCTTCTTTGTCAAAGTGTTTGTTAATTTCTTCTCCCCATATTTTGATGGGATTAGATGTTTTTTTTTCTTGTAAAGTTCTGTCAGTGCCTTGTATATTTTGGAGATTAGCCCCTTATCTGATGGGTATTGGGTGAATAGTTTCTCCCACTCAGTGGGTGGCTCTTGTATCCTGGGCACTATTTCCTTTGAGGTGCAGAAGCTTCTCAGCTTAATATATTCCCATCTGTTAATCTCTGCTTCCACTTGCTTGGAGAGTGCAATTTCCTCCTTGAATATGCCTGTAATGTCCTGGAGTGTTTTGCCTATGTGTTGTTCTATATATCTTATGGTTTTGGGTCTGATATCGAGGTCTTTAATCCATTTGGATTTTACCTTCATACATGATGTTAACTGAGGGTCTAAGTTCAATTTTTTGCAAATGGCTCTCCAGTTGTGCCAACACCACTTGTTGAACAGGCTTTCCCTGCTCCATTTAAAATTTCCTGCTCCTTTATCAAAAATTAGGTGATTGTATGTCTGGGGAACATTTTCTGAGTATTCAAGCCTATTCCACTGATCTGAGGGCCTGTCCTTATTCCAATACCATGCTGTTTTGATAACTATTGCTTTGTAGTAAGTACAGTTTAAAGTTGGGGAAAGTAATTCCTCCCATGTTCTTTTTCCCAATGATTGCTTTAGCTATTCTAGGGTGTTTACTGTTCCAAATGAATTTCAAAAGTGCCTGATTCACTTCTTTGAAGAATGTCATGGGTATCTTTAGAGGGGTCGCATTAAATCTGTACAATGCTTTGGGAAGTATTTCCATTTTGATGATATTAATCTTGCCAATCCATGAGCAGGGTATGTGTTTGCATTTCCATGTGTCCTCTCTTATTTCTTGGAGCAGTGTTTTATAGTTTTCTTTGTATAGGTCCTTCACATTTTTAGTCAAGTTGATTCCAAGATATTTGAGTTTGTGTGGCACTATTCTGAATGGGGTTGTTTTCTTAATGTCAATTTCATCCTTATTACTATTGATGTATAGAAAGGCCATTGATTTTTGTGTGTTAATTTTGTAGCCTGCCACCTTGCTATATGAGTCCATTGATTCTGGAAACTTTTTGGTAGAGTCTTTAGTGTTTTCTAAGTAGAGTATCATGTCATCTGCAAACAACGAGAGCTTGACTTCTTCCTTTCCTATCTGGATTCACTTGATATCTTTTCCTTGCCTAATCACTATAGCAAGTACTTCCAGTGCTATGTTGAATAGGATTGGTGAGAGAGGACAGCCTTGTCTTGTGCCAGAATTTAGAGCGAAGGGTTTTAGTTTTTCTCCATTGAGGATAATATTTGCCACTGGCTTGTGGTAGATGGCCTTAACTCTATTGAGAAAGGTTCCTGCAATCCCATCTTGTTGAGAGTTTTGATCAAGAATGGGTGTTGGATCTAAGCAAATGCTTTCTATGCATCTAATGATATGATCATGTGGTTTTTATTTTTCTTGTTATTGATGTTGTGTATTATGTTGATAGATTTATGGATATTAAACCATCCTTGCATTCCTGGGATGAAACCTACTTGATCTTAATGAGGCATTGAATCCTATTTTCCAGGAATTTGTTGAGGATCTTTGCATCTGCATTCATCAGCGATATTGGGCTGTATTTTACTTTTTTTTTTGTAGCATCTTGTCTGGTTTAGGTATCAAGGTGATGTTAGCTTCATAAAAGCTATTTGGAATTTCAATTTCAATTTCATGAAAGAGTCTTGCCAGGATTGGTAGTAGTTCCTTTTGGAAAGTTTGAAAGAATTCATTAGTGAATCCATCTGAGCCTGGGCTTTTGTTTTTGGGCAGACATTTGATTACCGTTTTAATTTCATCAATGGTGATGTTTAGATATGCTACATCCTCTTCCTTCAACCGTGGAAGATTGTAAGCATCCAAGAATTTATCCATTTCTTCCAGGTTCTCATTTTTAGTGGCATAGAGTTTCTCAAAGTAGTTTCTGATTACCCTTTGAATCTCTGTCATATCAGTAGTGATTTCTTCTTTTTCATTCCTAATATGAGTTATCAAGTTTCTCTCTTTCTTTCTTTGCTAGGTTTGCCAGTGGTCTATTAATCTTGTTTATTTTTTCAAAGAACCAACTTCTGCTTTCGTTGATCTTTCGGATTGTTTTTTGGGTTTCCACTTCGTTGATTTCTGCTCTCAGTTTTGTTATTTCCTTCTGTCTTCCTATTTTGCGGTCCTTTTGTTGAGCACTTTCTAGTTCTATTAGCTGTGTCATTAGGCTACTCAGGTAAGCTCCTTCTTCCTTCCTAATGTGTGCTTGCAAAGCTATAAATTTTCCTCTCAGTACTGCTTTTGCTGTGTCCCATAAGTTCTGATAGTTTGTGTCTTTATTGTCATTTGTTTCCAGGAAACTTTTGATTTCCTGCTTGATTTCATCTCGGACCCAATGGTTATTGAGTATGAGGCTGTTTAACATCCAGGTGTTAAAGTTTTTCTTCTGAGTCCCTTTGGAATTCACAAATAATTTCAGAGCCTTGTACTCAGTGAAGGTAGTCTGCAAAATTTATATCCTCTTGATATTATGGAGGTATGTTTTATGTGCCAGCATGTAGTCTATCCTGGAGAATGTCCCATGTACATGGGAGAAGAATGTGTATCCAGGTTTCTGGGGATGGAGTGTCCTATATATATCCACTAGGCCTCTTTCTTCCATTTCTCTCCTCAGGTCTAGTATATTCTTGTTGGGTTTCAGTCTGGTTGACCTATCCATTGTTTACAAAGCCGTGTTGAGTTCCCCCACAATTATTGTGTTGTTATTGATATTATTTTTCAGATTTGTTAACAGTTGTATTAAATATTTTACTGGCCCCTCATTCGGTGAATACATATTTAGGAGAGTGATTTCTTCCTGCTCTACATACCCCTTGATTAATATAAAATGTCCATCTTTGTCCCTTACAACCTTCCTGAGTATAAAGCTTGCATAATCTGATATTAGTATGGCCAATCCAGCTTTTTTATGGATGTTGTTTGCTTGGATAATTTTCCTCCAGCCTTTTATTTTGAGTCTATGTTTGTTCTGACTATTCAGGTGCATTTTCTTGTAGGCAGCAGAAGGTTGGATTGAGTTTTTTGATCCATTTAGCCACTCTGTGTCTCTTGACTGGTGCATTTAGTCCATTGACGTTGAGAGAAAGAATTGTCCTGGGATTTAATGCCATCTTTATTTTGAAATTTGGTGTGTCTTTTGGTTAGTCTTGTCTTAAATTAGGTCTTTCAGTTTTTCTTTTAAGACTGGTTTTAAGTCTGTAACGTTTCTGAGCTCTTGTTTGTCTGTGAAACCATATATTCTTCTGTCAAACAGGAAAGTGAGTTTTGCTGGGTATAGTATTCTAGATGAAGCATTCATTTCATTCAGTCTTGTCATAATATCTCACCACTGCTTTCTGGCATTGAGTGTCTCTGGTGACAGGTCTGCTGTCAATCTCAAGGATGCTTGCTTGAATGTAATTTCCCCTTTTGATCTTGCTGTTTTCAGAATTCTGTCTCTATCTGTGGGATTTCTCATTGTGACTAGGATTTGTCTTGGGGTGGTTTTTCTGGGGGCTCTTTTGGTTGGTAGTCTTCGAACATGCAGGATTTGATCACATATATTCTTTAGCTCTGGAAGTTTCTTTTTAATGATGTTCTTGACCATTGATTCTTCCTGGAAATTTTCTTCCTGGCTCTCTGGGACTCCAATGATTCTTAAGTTGTTTCTGTTGATCTTATCATAGACTTCTATTTTTATCTGTTCCCATTCTTTGACTAATTTTTCCATTGTTTGTTCATTTGCTTTAAGTTTTTTTCCAATCTCTCCTTCTGTATGGAATTGTTATGTATCTCATCTTCCACAGCACCAAGTCTATTCTCAGCTTCTGATACCCTGTCCCAGAGCTTATCCATTTTGTCATTCACTTTGTTTACTGACTTTTTCAGGCCTGTTAGTTGACATGTTATTTCAGTTTGGAGATTTGTGATTTCTGTCTTCATATTTTCTTGGTTCTTATTAGTGTTCTGTTCAACTCGATCCATGGTTTCTTTGAGTTTGTTGAGCATCTTCCATATTGCTAGTCTAAAGTCCTTATCTGAGAGGTTGATTAGTTGGCTGGTCATTATCTGGTCATCAGAATTGTCATCTTCATTCTCTATGTCTGATGCTGACCTGCATTGTTTCCCCATTGTCACACTTGTATTGTGGGTTTTTCTACGTGTTGTGGTGGTATTCATTGGCTATATGATGCAGGCAGCACACTCTTCTGGCTCTGCCCTTTCTGGATGGGTTGACTTGCCTCTAAGGGAAGGGAGTCCTCCGTGGATGATGCCTCACACTGGATCAAATCTTAGGCCCAAGCGTGCAACAGAGAAGACAGTCCGAGAGAAATATTTGCTTCTGTGATCCAGCACAGTTCTTAGTGTGATTTTTTTTCTTCTTGTTGCAATGGTGTTCTTTTCTTAGAAAGAGTGCACGGCCGCGTAGCGAAGTGAAGCCAAAGTGCTTGCTGGAGCCTCTTTTTGGCCCACTCCCGAGAGTTTCACGCAAGAGGACAGTAGACAGACATACAGAGGTAGCACTCACAGTTTTTCACAGTTGGGCCCCACTGGGCAGGCATAGTTTCGTGGATTTTCCCAGCCTGATGTCACAAACAGGGGATTGGGCTTCTGAAAAGTCTAGCCAGTTTTTATGTTCTGGAGTTTCACCCTGAAAATGGCCTCTGGGAGAGGGAGTTTTCTGGAGCCTCTTTTCGGCCCACTCCCAAGTGGTTCACGCAAGAGGACATTAGACAGACATACAGAGGTAGCACTCCTCTTATGTTTCTTGACTGGTGATGCTTACTTAGTCCTATTCATTGTCACCTATAACTGTGAATTTATTGTCACTCAAATATATCTGTCACTCACAGTATCAAGAACTTTAAAATATAAAACAAGTTGTTTTTTCTTATCTTTAAAAATAGCTTTTTCAATCTATTTTCTGTTTCAGTTCCTCAGCTATACCCTTGATGATGGAAAAAAAAACAAACAAAATTACAAAAAAGAACAAAACAAAACAAAAGTAAAAAAAAAGTGCTAATTTTCACAAGCTGTTTGTAATCAAATATATTTTCTCAGTTTTATATCCTCAGCTATCTCCTAACTGATTCAAAAAACTAAAAACAAAACAAGTAAAAATAAATATAATAAATAAAAATACAAAAAAAAGTAAAAATAAATAAAATAAATAAATAATACCTTTATTCACAATGCTTAGTTCACTCAGGAAAAATTGACTCCTCCTTTTCTTGAGCTTCTCTTCTAGTAGGCTTAAAATATTCAAAATTTGGGCCCGGAAAGATAGCACAGTGGCATTTGCCTTGCAAGCAGCCGATCCAGGACCAAAGTTGGTTGGTTCAAATCCCGGTGTCCCATATGGTCCCCCGTGCCTGCCAGGAGCTATTTCTGAGCAGACAGCCAGGAGTAACCCCTGAACATTGCCCTGTGTGGCCCAAAAACAAAAAAAAATATTCAAAATTTAAAATATTTGGGTTATAAAGGAATGGTCAAGGAGAACCATTCAACTTTGGATAATTATGATAAACACTGATCAAACGTGCACCATTATAAATTACAATAAAATTTCTAAAGCAACAAGAAGATGATGAGAAATGCTGGATGAAAAAGAAAAATGCCAAGGGGTATAGAGATAAATATGTTTGATGAGACACTTTCACTCTCAAGGTATACTCAGACATATCATTTTTTGTTAAACTCTGAAAGAAACTTATTATTTTCTGAATACTCTTCAATTCATGGCTTTTTAGCATGGAAATTTCACTCACAACTGCCAATTTACTTCACTTTGTATTCCTCTAGTCTACAATGAAAAAACATGATTTATTGTAAGACCTCCTGTGATTTATGAATGGGGATTTTGCGATTGGCAAATTTCTATGTTTCCATGAAATGTAACCCATATTGGTCTGATTTTAAGAATTAAAACATTAAAGAAGTTTCTTCTTAATTTTATTTATTTATTTATTTATTTGGTTTTTGGGCCACACCCACTCAGGTGTTACACCTGGCTATGCGCTCAGAAATCACTCCTGGCTTGGAAGACCATATGGGACTCCAGCAATTGAACCTAGGTCTGCCTTGGTTCAACTGTGTGCGAGGCAAATGCCCTATAATTGCCTATAGCTCCGGCCCTGAGTTTTTTCTTAATTTTAATTCATTCTGGGTAATAAATTCTGCTGAGTGAAGCAATATAAATGATTCCATAGATAAGGCAACTTTATTCAGTAAAATGAGCCAATGTTGATGCCAGGGAAAAACAAATAAATGGCTTTCAGCAATGTGCTTTACATTCTGTTGATTTAGAACAAATAACTGTTTATCTGAAGGGTATCTTCTCTATACCTTTTCTTATTTTAGAACGTGACATACCTAAAGCTCAACCAAAAATGAGGAAAAAAAAAACATCACCAAATTCATATCACAGAAGAATCACTTCCTGCTTCATAATGTTGCTACAACTTAAAAGTACACAATAGCACACTGCAAAAACATAAAAACACAAACAAACAAAACTCTGTTGGAACTCAGATGCCAGCACCACTATCTGCCTGTCTTCTGTGCTGTTCTCCATTTTCGGCCTGATTTCATCCTGTGTGCGTCTAATCTGCAGATGGCTCGCCTTTCCTGGAGCCTTCCCTGAAGCTGAGCTTATATGTCCAGAAAAGGGAAGCTGCTGAACTCTGCTGGAACTCAGATGCCAGCAGCATTATCTGCCTGTCTTCTGTGCTGTGCTGCATTTTCAGCCTGATTTCATCCTGTGTGTGGCTCATCTGCAGATGGCTCACCTTCCCTGGAGGTGAGTTTACAAGCCCAGAAGGAAAAGCTGCTGAACTCTGCTGGAACTCAGATGCCAGAAACCCTATCTGCCTTTCTTCTGTGCTGTGCTACATTTTCAGCCTGATTTCATCCTGTGTGTAACTCATCTGCAGACGGCTCACCTTCCCTGGAGCTGAGCTTACATGCGTAGGAAAGGGGACATGTTGAACTCTGCTGGAACTCAGATGCCAGCACCCCTATGTGCCTCTCTTCTGTGCTGTGCTGCATTTTAGGCCTGATTTCATTCTGTGTGTGGCTCATCTGCGGATGGCTCGCCTTCCCTGGAGGTGAGTTTACAAGCCATAAAGGAAGGAGCCAGAGGAGCACAGCTGCTCCGCTTCGCTTCCCGGCCCTGCACATCATTTAGCCAATGAATACAAACACAACACGTAGAAAAACCCAAAATACAGGTGTGACAATGGAGAAACAATGCAGGCCTGCGCCAGACATAGAGAATGATGATGGCAACTCTGATGACTTGAACATGACAAACCAACTAGTCAGTCTCTCAGATAAGGAGTTTAGAGTTGCAATATGGAAGATGTTCAAAGAACTCAAAGAAAGTATAGAAGAGAACACTAATAAGAATCAAGAGAATATGAAGATAGAAATCAGAAAACGCCAAACTGAAATTTCAGGTCAAATTACAGGTCTGAAAAACTCAGTAGATGAATTGAAGAAAAATAAGGTGGAGCTTTCCCATGGGTTAACAGCAGCTGAGGATAGAATTAGTACACTGGAAGATGAGATGAATAACAATTCCATACAGCAGAAGAAATTGGAAAAAAGCCTTAGAGCAAATGATCAAACCATGGAAAAATTATTCAAAGAATGGGAACAGATGAAAATAGAAGTCTATGATAAGCTCAACAGAAACAACTTAAGAATCATTGGAGTCTCACAGACCCAGAAAGAAAATCTCCAGGAAGATTCAATGGTCAAGAACATCATTAAAGAGAAACTACCATAGCTAATGAATACATGCGATCAAATACTGCATGCCCAAGAGTACCAACTAAAAGAGACCCCAGAAAAAAACACCCCAAGACACATCCTAGTCACAATGACAAAACCCACAGATAGAGACAGACTTCTGAAAGCAGCAAGATTGAAAAGAAAAATTACATTTAAGGGAACATCCTTGAGATTTACTATACACGTGTCACCAGAAACACTCAACAAGGCCAGAAGGCAGTGGTGGGACATAGTGACAAAACTCAATGAAATAAATGACTCACCTAGAATACTGCACCCAGCAAAACTCACTTTCAGGTTTGAAGGAACAATACATGGTTTCACAGAAAAACAACAGCTCAGAAACTTTACAGACTCAAAATCATTCTTAAAAGAAAAACTGAATGGCTACTTTAAGACAAGACTGACCAACAGACACAACAAACTTTGATATAAAGATGGCACTAACTCCCAGGACAATTCTTTCTCTCAATGTCAATGGACTAAATGCACCTGTTAAGAGATACAGAGTGGCTAAATGGATCAAAAAACTCAATCCA
Source organism: Suncus etruscus (assembly GCF_024139225.1). Lineage (NCBI taxonomy): Eukaryota > Metazoa > Chordata > Mammalia > Eulipotyphla > Soricidae > Suncus > Suncus etruscus. The sequence goes on from NC_064858.1 coordinate 67,315,103, forward strand.
ACTTTCTGCTGCCTAAAGAAATACACCTGAATAGTCAGAACAAACACAGACTCAAAATAAAAGGCTGGAGGAAAATCATCCAAGCAAACAACACCCATAAAAAAGCTGGAGTGGCCATACTAATATTAGATGATGCAAACTTTATACTTAGGAAAGTTGTAAGGCACAAAGATGGACATTTTGTATTAATCAAGGGATACATACAGCAGGAAGAAATCACTCTCCTAAACATATATGCACTGAATGAGGAGCCAGCAAAATATTTAATAAAATTGTTGACAAATCTGAAAAATAATATCAATAACAACACAATAATTGTGGGAGACCTCAACATGGCAATGTCAACACTTGACAGGTCAACCAGACTGAAACTCAACAAGAATATACTAGACATGAACAGAAAAATGGAAGAAAGAGGCCTAGTAAATATACACTGGATACTACACCCCCAGAAGCCTGGATACACATTCTTCTCTAATGTACATGGGACATTCTCCAGGATAGACTACATGCTAGCACATAAAACATACCTCCATAATATCAAGAGGATAGAAATTTTGCAGGCTATCTTCGCTGACCACAATGCCCTGAAATTAGATGTGAACTACAAAGGGAGACAGAAGAAAACTTTAATACCTGGAAGTTAAACAGCCTAATTCTGAATAACCAGTGGGTCCGAGATAAAATCAAAGAGGAAATCAAAACCTTCCTAAAAACACATGACAATGGAGACACAAACTATCAGAACCTACGGGACATAGGAAAAGCGGTACTGAGAGGAAAATTTATAGCTTTGCAAGCACACATCAGGAAAGTAGAAGGGGCATACCTGAATAGCTTAATGACGCAGCTCATAGAATAAGAAAGTACTCAACAAAAGGACCCAAAAATAGGGAGGCAGAAAGAAATAACAAAGCTGAGAGCAGAAATCAATGAAGTGGAAACCCGGAAAACAATCGAAAAGATCAACGAAAGCAAAAGTTGGGTCTTTGAAAAAAATAAACAAGATTGATAGACCACTGGCAAAACTAACAAAGAAAAAAAGAGAAAATTTATAATTTGTATTAGGAATGAAAAAGGAGAGATCACTACTGATATGGTAGAGATCCAAAGGGTAATCAGAAACTACTTTGAGAAACTCTATGTCACTAAAAATAAAAACCTGGAAAAAAATGGATAAACTCTTGGAATATTATAATCTTCCACTGTTGAATGAAGAAGATGTAGCATATCTAAACATACACATCACTATTGAGGAAAATAAGACAGTAATAAAATGTATACCCAAAAACAAAAGCCCAGGCCCAGATGTATTTACTAATGAATTCTTTCAAACCTTTCAAGAGGAACTACTACTAATACTGGCAAAACTCTTCTATGAAATCGAAAAAACAGGAAAACTTCCAAATAGCTTTAATGAAGCCAACATCACCTGGATACTTAAACCAGACAGAGATGCTACCAAAAAAGAAAATTACAGACCAATATTGCTGATGAATACAGATGCAAAGATGCTCAACAAAATCCTGGCAAATAGGATTCAATGCCTCATTAAGAAGATCATTTACTACGATCAAGTAGGTTTCATCCCAGGAATGCAAGCATGCTTTAACATCCGTAAATCTATCAACATAATACACAACATCAACAAAAAAAATAGAAATCACATGATCATATCAATAGACACAGAGAAAGCATTTTATAAGTTCCAACACCCATTCTAGATCAAAACTCTCAGCAAGATGGGAATGGAAGAAACCTTTCTCAATATAGGTAAGGCCATCTACCACAAGCCAGGGGCAAATATTGTCCTCAATGGAGAAAAACTGAAAGCCTTTCCTCTAAATTCTAGCACAAGACAAGGCTGTCCTAGCTCACCACTCCTATTCAACATAGCACTGGAAGTACTTGCTATAGTGATTAGGCAAGAAAAAGATATCAAGGGAATCCAGATAGGAAAGGAAGAAGTCAAGCTCTCGTTGTTTGCAGATGACATGATACTCTACTTAGAAAACCCTAAACACTCTACCAAAAAGATTCTAGAAACAATAGACTCATATAGCAAGGTGGCAGGCTACAAATTTAACACACAAAAATCAAAGGCCTTTCTATACACCTATATTAAGAAGGAAGAAATGGACATTAAGAAAACAACCCCATTCACAATAATGCCACACGAACTCAAATATCTTGGAATCAACATGACTAAAAAAGTGAAGGACCTATACAAAGAAAACTATAAAGCTCTGCTCCAAGAAATAAGAGAGGACATGTAGAAATGGAAGCACATATGCTGCTCATGGATTGGCAGGATTAACATCATTAAAATGGCAATACAAAACATTGTACATATTTAATGCGATCCTTGTAAAGATACCCATGACATTCTTCAAAGAAGTGGATCAGGCACTTTTGAAATTCATTTGGAAAAATAAATACCCACAAATAGCTAAAGCAATCATTGGGAAAAAGAATATGGGAGGAATTACTGTCTCCGACTTTAAACTGTACTACAAAGCAATAGTTATCAAAACAGCATGGTATTAGAATAAAGGCAGGCCCTCAGATCAGTGGAATAGGCTTGAATACTCAGAGAATGTTCCCCAGACATACAGCCAACTAATTTTTGATAAAGGAGCAAGATATCCTAAATGGAGCAAAGAAAGCCTCTTCAACAAGTGGTGTTAAAACAACTTGCCAGCCACTTGCAAAATATTGAACTTAGACCCCCAGCTAACATCATGTACAAAGGTTAAATCCAAATGGATGAAAGACCTCAATATCAGACCCGAAACCATAAGATATATAGAACAACACGTAAGTAAAACACTCCAGGACATTGAGACTAAAGGCATATTCAAGGAGGAAACTGCACTCTTCACGCAAGTGAAAGCAGAAATTAACAGATGGGAATATATTAAACTGAGAAGCTTCTGCACCTCAAAAAAAAAATAGCGCCCAGGATACAAGAACCCCCCACTGAGTGGGAGAAACTATTCACCCAATACCCATCAGATAATGGCTAATCTCCAATATATACAAGGCTCTGACAGAACTTTAGAAGAAAAAATCATTTAATCCCATCAAAAAAATGGGGAGAAGAAATGGACAGATACTTTGACAAAGAAGAAATACATATGGCCAAAAGACACATGAAAAAATGCTCCACATTACTAATCATCAGGGAGATGCAAATCAAAATAACGATAAGGTACCACCTCACACCCCAGAGATTGGCATACATCACAAAGAATTAGGACAGTGTTTGTGGGGATGTGGAGAGAAAGCAACTCTTATCCACTGCTGATGGGAATGCCGTTTAGTTCAACCTTTATGGAAAGCAATGTGGAGATTCCTCCAAAAACTGGAAATCAAGCTCCCATATGTCCCAGGTATACCACTCCTAGGAATATACCCTAGGAACACAAAAATACAATATGAAAATCACTTCCTTACACCTATATGCATTGCAGCACTATTTACCATAGCAAGACTCTGGAAACAGCCAAGATACCCTTCAACAGATGAATGGCTAAACAAATTGTGGTATACATACACAATGGAATATTATGCAGCTGTCAGGAGAGATAAAGTCATGAAATTTTCCTATACATGGATGTACATGGAATCTATTATTTTGAGTGAAATAAGTCAGACAGAGAGACAAAGATGCAGAATGGTCTTACTCATCTATGGGTTTTAAGAAAAATGAAAGACATTCTTGAAATCATAATTTTCAGACACAAAAGAGAAAAGAGCTCGAAGTTCCAGCTCGCCTCAGGAAGCTCACCGCAAACAGGGATGAGTTTAGTTAGAGAAATAAGTACGTTTTGAACTATCCTAATAATGAGAATGTACAAAGGAAATAGAAAGCCTGTTTCAAGTACAGGCGACAGTTGGGTGGGGAGGAGGGAGATTTTGGACATTGGTGATGGGAATGTTGCACTGGTGATGGGTGGTGTTCTTTACATGACTGAAACCTAAATACAATCATGTATGTAATAAAGTTAGTTAAATAAAAAAAAGAACTCAATCATAAAAGTCAAATTATTGGAAAACGGAATAGATATAATTGTTATGACAAATAGAAGCAAAGAAGGCAATTCTAAGGCTACCTAGAATCTGTAGGGATAGTCTTCTAAGTGAGATCACATGAGATACTAGTCAGCTTGTGGATCTCATTTGCTATGGTCACAGATTTTGCTTTTTACTAGACTTTGTGACATTTGAAATTTTTGAATCACACAGTCTCCCATTTCCTGTCCTTGAGGCAAGGATCATTGCCTTCACAAGCAGCTCTTGAGAAAAGACTCAGAATAAGAGGTGGAAAAGAATCTGTTTCTATTATATTTGGTTTGTAATTCAACAGGGTTAAGATGCATTGTTCCTGGTGCTCCAACATATCCCTTGTCAAATACAACTTTCATTTTGATGGGAGTATAGGGCTGTCAGTCACCTAGATTCTTTCTGTTGAAACTGGACGACAAACAGCATGTTTATTCTGAAAAATAAGTCCCTTTTAGGTATGAGATATGATATTTGGGTGGGGTATTTGGGTCACACCCAGCAGTTCCCAGGAATTCCTTATGGCTTTACATTTAGGAATCACTCCTGATGGGAACAGTGGACCATATGGAATGTTGGGGAATGAAACCTGACTCTAACCATGTGTAAGCACCCTACCTTGAATGCTATCTCTAGCTTTGCCAGTTCTTTCTTGTGCTGTAATTCCTTCTGGGTCTTAAAGACTTTAATGGTATTTTTAGACAGGGACGGACAATCTAAGACAATGAAGGACTAATCTAAACATTTAAGGGCTCTCCGTGGCTATAAAGAGCATTGGAGAATACAGGATGAAGAAGCTCAGGAAATAGGGACTTGATTCTTGGTGATAATCAAGGGACCAGTCCTTAAACTCTATTAAATGTTCCTATGCCATATACTGTGGCTCTCTGAAGGTGCCCAAATTACTTTGAGCATTTTAAACAATATAACATTCAGTAGGAACTAGAGATTATGCAGCAGGTAGTATATATGCATTACAAATGACTGATGTGCATTCAATTTCCTGCACCACAGAATGGTCCCCTAAGTCTCCAGGAGTGATCCCTGAGCACCACTGGGTATGTTCCTCTCCACCCCCCAAAAAATACCCCAAACAAACAGCTATTTCAAGCAGTAAATCTTTGTATGTTAGGATTGGGGAAGTTTGGTGCTTTAAATCAGCTCTTCTAGAATAAATGTGTCCTAGTAATAAATAAGCCTTAATATGGTAATGATTGAGTGTGCCATTGAGTCTCCTGGATGCAGTAAGGTTCAGAGTTTGGATCCAACAGGCTTTCAGAATTATTTCCACGGACTCTAATAATGAGGCCTGAGGTCTGATATTTGAGTATTTCCCTCTTAACCATTGATAATCCTTGGCTTCTAGTACTCCCTGTACCTGAGGAATCATTCACACTTCAAGATGTTAACACAAGAGTAGATGCTTCCTGCCTGCCATTTTGGGTTCTTGAGAATTGTAGACAACAAGAATTGTAGGAAGAGTTGAGTACATATTGAAATTCTCAAGCAGATAGTCTATTAAACTATTCAGATAAATGGGCCTGGCTTTTCTATGTACACCAATGTTACGAATCCCTTTTCTCTGATCTCTTTGGTTCAGACTATTACACCCTGGTTCCCTGCAGTGTTCTGTGATCTGGTCTTGTTGCTATGCTGTTTTTGCTTTCAGTGTTCCTGATCTGGAATCCATCTAGTTGAAAGAAACTCTGTATCCTTCCTGAAGTTTGCTGCTTTGGAACATATTCCTGGGTCTCTCTAGGACTACCTAGCTATTCCTGGTTGTTTCAGCTTTCCTCAATCTTCAGCATGGTGCATGTGGTTGAGATCTCACTCTAGTCATTCTGTCAAACATCCTTGATTAAAATAGCTTTTCATTGATGGACAAGATTAAAATACCTTGATTCAATCAACTTTCAGTTAACTAGTTTATCAGCCTCTCCATTCATTCATTTACACTGTGTCCAAAGTCAATTTACTAGTTTCTCTCACTTAACACAAGTATTGTTGTGGTTACTTGCAGTCAACTAGTCTACGCAGCTGCATCCGAATCCAATTGTTTAGAAATATCAGCTATCTGCTGGGAAATTTTCCAAGCTTTTGAGTCAGAAATTTCAGTAATATTAATAGTTTTATTGGCTACCAAAAAAGGGGTGAAAACTTCTGTAAATTAGGTAGTGCAAGAATTGGGGACTCTCCCAACTGATTTTTTAAAATTTCAGTTCTGTCCTTCAGTGCAAGGACTTCAGTGCAAGACTTTGAAGGCTTGCAGCATTCATATCCCAGTAGTCTCATACAAAGATTTTGGTAGAAGTCCAAAGCCAGAAATCATGGTGCTTCATAAATTGGCCATGCTTCACTATGTTTGTAGTTGTTTCTTTTCATGAGGTAGAGATAATTTCAAAATATGTTATTAATGTCTAGTTAGTGCTTTGGGTCCAGGAGTGAAAATAAATTTTACTCTTTGACAGGAAAATAAGTTTTTTCAGCACAGACCTTTTTCAGATTCTCTTTTCAGGATTTCCCCATCCCTCCTTTTTAGAATTTTTTATAATGTCTATCTATATTTTTATAGTGATGGCTATTTTTATAGTGATTTCTGTTGTCACACTGCAAATGAGAAAATTCTTAACATATTGAAAGAAAACTACTTATCTTAGTTCTCACTACATAAGAAAAACTAAGAGACCAAACACCTTAAACCAAAAAATTAACAGTGGAGAATGGCTTTAAATCCCAGTGACAGAAATGTTGAGTTATATTTCTGATTAGGGTTAATCCATTTGACATCAAAGAGATACTGTGAGTCCAAGATCAAGGGTACCAAAGAAGTCATCTTCAATATCCTGTGCAGGATTATTGTGCAGCATTTGTGCAGCATTTGACACTGTAAGATGCAGGAGAGTAACAGTATCATTTACTGCTCTTCTATCTTGTACTAACATGTAGTTCCTGTTTGGTTTATTTACAGGTCAAATGTAAATAATGGTTTCTTTAATGGGATTGGCACAACTTCAATAACCCAATATGGACAAATTTTTTATATTATCTGGCAAGAGGAACTGCAACAATTTTCTTGCCTCAAGCCTAATGGGGTATGTTTCCCAAGGGAACAATTCCAGTTCCTTCAACTAAATTTGGACAGGGTCCATTCTTTCTGCTGTTCCAGGGACTTCAATATTCTAGATCTGAGCACTTATTTGAGATGAGAAATTCTTTGGAATTCTTCCAGACTTTTGATGGAAAAGAAATAGCCATAAAAAGGACTGCCTTCTTTAATTTCTAAAGGAGCAGAGAGTTAAACTATGATCCCCCAAAGTCTTAGTACACCTTTGCCTAGTCAAGATCCATATTAAAAGGAGTTGGAAAGGTTTGGCCATTTCTGGGAAAGGGGACATGCCAGACCTGATGCAGCCCTAAAATATTACAGTCAAGGCTAAAAAGAGGCCGATAGGCTGAACTTCCTTATCAAGTAAAGACTAAGTTTTCCCATGTGTCAAGTGAAAAAGGTCAGTCGAGGTAGTGATGACAGTCGAGGTAGTGATGACAGATGATGATGGTAAAATATTATAGATTTTTGGGTAAATGAGCAGGAATCAACTCCCTTATCCCAGACATTTGAGGAGATGTTCCTAGCCAGGAATACCAACTGACCTCATTCAGGAATCCTTGTACAGTTTTCTTTTCAGAGCCTCTGCTGTCAGTGAGCACACTACTTGGTTAGCCTGCAGTGGCATATCCTGAGGCAAGACAGCCAATGGCAGCTACTTTCTTTCATGCTTTGATTATTCTCATTTTACTTTGCCTTGTCCTAGTTATCTAAGACCTTGTAAGCCTCCTGACAGGTCTAGGAGCCTTCCTGCACTCAATTCTTTTAAGATTCTTATTATAAATTTTCTTGTTATATATAAGAATATTTCATGGTTCTCTTCTTCCTCCTAAGCTACTTATATACTTCTCATATAAAAGTATATATTTTAAAACTCCTTGGGTATGAGAGATGACATTAAATAATTCAGTCATTCTAGTGGAATCTTTTTTGTTAAGTAGAATCCAGGCTTTTCCAGTTCAACAGGTCAGAGGTAGAAAACTATGTCCAATAATGGGCACCTGAATAGCTCTAGTAAATCATACCTACTGGTTACTGCTTCAGAGGCTAATATCTCTCCCTCTCCAAAGGAAAATCAAACTGGGTTCTCTTCAGTTATTCAAAGGAAAAACCATTTTTGATCTACAACTATATTGAGAAGGTTCCCCCTTAGGTGCATGTTTTTATTTTCTCTTACTATTTTTAATTTTTTAAATTAAAGAACTGTGATTTACAAAGTTGCCTTTTAGGCATATAATATTTACACACCAATACCACCACCAATGTCAACTCTCATCATCAGTGCTGCCATACTTCATTATTTCCCACTCCCCCCTATTCCCATCCCCTCACCTTCCCGCTTGACAATCACATTACAGTTCCGTGGTTGCAACTTAGATCTCATCTTTTCAGCGATATTGAATCTGTGCTTTAGGTTTATGACTATACCACTCTCCCACATCAACTTAGGCCTTGTTTTGAATACAGTGTTGAAGAAGGAAGCAAAGGTATGTGTTGCCAGAGACCCAGGAGAAGGAAACCAAAAATTGTGATGCAAAGAATTCATAGTGCTGGGGCCGGCGAGGTGGCACTAGAGGTAAGGTGTCTGCCTTGCAAGCGCTAGCCAAGGATCAGGACCGTGGTTCGATCCCCCGGCATCTCTATGGTCCCCCAAGCCAGGGGCAATTTCTGAGCTCTTAGCCAGGAGTTACCCCTGAGTATCAAATGGGTGTGGCAGAAAAAAACAAAAAAAAAAAAAAAAGAAATCATAGTGCTCAAATGGGGGAAAGCTCTTCATTCTCCTTCTCTTCCAGAGACTGACTATGCTGTATGATTAGGCTCTATTTTCATTTGCAATGTGGGTTTTCCACTCAGTTTTCTTGCCTCTTGATCATATAAATGTATAAACATCTGCACTTACAGAGTTTCTTCCCATTTTCCCAACCTCTGGCAAAATAACTTTGCAATATTACATAGTAATCTACTGTTCCATTTAAGGGCCATGTTCTGTACTGTCAGGCATTTACACAAGCCATGCAGTATTAGAATAAAACATCATTTTCTTCTTAGTCAGGAATTTGTAGCTCTAATGAGGCCACTCAGACAAAATGATGCCAGCAAGCTTTTAGGATGGAGGGAAGTGAGATGTCCTCCTTTGAAACACCAAGACACACACTGAGTCACAGATAGGACAGGCCCATTATTGCCTAAACATTTATATAGTAGAGAACAAATTTGCCTAACCAGAATCAGATGAGAGTCCAAAAAAATCAGAACCAGAAAAACAGAAGACTTCTAATTGTGGCTGCAATTTCTCTCCAAAAGGCACCTTTGCTTAACCAGAAGGGGCAAAAATATTCCGTTTAGATGGGTAGAATCAAAGATTCAGTGAGTCCGCTGAGGGAACTTACAACTATGCCATGACAAGATCCACATCATCAAATTGCTTCTTTAAAATCTTGGGAGCACCTGGGACAATGAAAACAGGAAGGCAAATTTTCCCCGAGTATAAAGGGGTTTGACTACTTACAAACACCATCCTGACTGAATCCTTGGATCCCCAGATTTCCTGACACAAAGAGATCCAGAAGCACATTTGGGTCACCAATTTTATACAAAATCTCCAGACCCTTGTGCTCCCAAAGCCATCATAAAACTTACGTTTTGGAGAAGAGGGAGCAATGTTTGTTTGTTACAGTGAACCATGGGACTTAGACCACTTTTTAAGTTGTGAACAACAGCAGTTTTGCATCACTTTTTGTGGTGCTCACCATACTGGTTTTGGTGTAGCTGGAAATCACTTGCAAGGATCCCAAGGAGCAAATCTGCCATTTTTCAACAGCAGGATGTGATGGCAGGGCTCTCTGTATAGGGAACAACAGGGATTTTTACTTTTTTTTCTTAACATTCACAGGCTCTGAGCAACTGCTCTACTTGTCTAACTTACTATGAAAAAATAAATTAGCATTTTCCCTCCAAGCTTACACACAAACACACACACACACACTTTTTTTTTTTTTTTTTAGTTTTTGGGTCACACCTGATGATGTTCAGGGGTTACTCCTGACTATGCACTCAGAAATCTCTCCTGGCTTGGGGAACCATATGGGACACCAGAGGATCAAACTGCGGCCTGTCCTATGTTAGTGTGTGCAACTGCTTGCTCCACCACTCTGCCCCCTCCCCCTAGACTTTTGCTGCCTTTTTTTTCTGAACATGTTAAGCTAAAGGACAATCATTTTTTCTTCAAAAGAAAAAAGTTAATCTGGTTAAAAACTTTAAAAAGCTCATTTTTTTGTTCTGATTTAAATAGATCAGTAAGATGATTTGGAAAACTTTGTAGAACGAGAACAGTTCAAGATTAACAACCCTATAATTTAGCTAGAGATATCCAGAGTTCCCAGTAAATTTCCATTTATTTTCTGTGTGTCATGGAAAAAAGCATGATGTCAAACTATGACACTAACTTTTGAGTGATGCTTCACACATAACAAGTATTTTTGGAAATGTATCTTACATCCATTGCTTCTTGTTAATGGTAAAGTGAAATCTAGGCACCTAGAAATGAGCTCAATGAACTAGCATTTTTGTTGTCTCCAAATATTAAGGGGTTTGGAGTTGTCATTTATGCATTTAGGCTCTTTATTCACACTAAAGACTAAAAGTCTTCCTATGTGTTTCCTTGGAAATTACTTTTAGAACTTGAAAATAAATTATATACTGTGTTAGCCCAAGACTCCTTCACACAGAAACCATCCATGCAATGAGAGTCTCAGTCATGTCAATGCTAATTTAAAATTGCACTTTGAAGACAAAGGAAAGAAAATATATTTGTATTTATAATGAATCCATTTGGGACTTTTTATTAATTGAAAAAAGGTTATGTGAATGCGTGTTTAATATTCTTTTCCAAAAGAAAATTAGGTTGAGGGAGCATAAGAGCTAGAGTCAAATACTAAATCCAGTTCATTTATTGATTTTAGCTTGCATTAAGTTTTTCAATAGCTCAAGATCTAATGTTTCTCGTCTGTAAAATTAAGTTGATAGTTCCTAAACTAGTTGCTTTGTAGAGATCTAAAGGAAAAACATGAAATATTCAGGCCAAGAAATATTGGCTGCTTTCCTTTGCTTTTCAAAACATAATTCTAAGTTTATACACTTGATACATAAATTCTAACACGATCATGGAAGCTTACATTTAAATTTAATCTTGTATTATTTTCTTTTAGAGAAAAAAATGTTAGGACAACTGATGAATGATTGCTTTTATCTATTGGTGGAATTGGCTTTTCCATTATGCTTTTCTATAGTGCATTGTTCCAAGCTACTATTTGCATGGAGTCATAGTCTTCTCAGGAATCCAAAGAATGATTATTTTTTATTTCAAGAAACTCTATGGCTGAAGCACACAACTGGTATGTAAGGATTTGAGCTTTGAACCGTCTGGACAAGGAATGTTTCTGGGATCCTTGAAGCACTATTTGGGAGCCCCTCTTTTTTCCCCTAAGAATACATTTTTATGTAGAATGTCTGTTTTATATATGTGGACTTTTCAAAATAATTTTCCAGAAACGGGTCACCTGTCTGCAAATTTTTACCTTAGACTCTCATCTTCAGGAGCAACAGAAGCTGGAAGAAGGTGGAAAGCAGTGAACTGTTATTGATTTCTTCAGCATCTATATGACTAGGCAGAGATCTTGAGAACCATAATTTAGTGGCACATCAGGGGCATACATAACACTGGGAATAAGAATTTGGGTGAGAATTTACCCCAACATAGGTAGTTGGGGTAAAATCCTTGACTGCTTTCCCTACAAGCATGGCAGTTTTCTATTCTTTTTTTTTTCTAGGTGCTTTTATTTATTTGTTTGGGGGTCACACTCAGCAGTGCTCAGGGCTTAGTCCTGGCTCTGCAGTCAAAATACTCCCGGTACTAATAGGAAACCATTTGGGATATTGGGATAGAATCTTGGATTATCACATGTAAGGAGAATGCCCTAACCACTGGCCCCTGCAGGGCAATTTTTTAATTCTATACTGGCCAAAAAAAGGTCAGTTTCTCAAGCATCCAGCTGTTTCAATTTTATCTGAAATTTGCAGGTATAACTTTTTCAAAACTAGTTTGAGCATACCTTTGTTAAATAATTTTTCCATGAAAGCAGTCATAGAAAAAAACTTCTCTTTAATTATTACAGTAAATTAATTATGCTAAGACAAAGTATTTTTCATGGTCGCTATTTTATTTTTATCTTCTTTCATAATTTCTTTACTTAAATACCATGATTACAAACAATTTTATAGTTGGTTTTTAGTCATAAAATGTACCCCCCCTTCACCAGTGCAACCTTCCTGCCACCAATGTCCCCCATTTCCCTCCTCCACAAACCCTACCTATATTCGAGACAGATATTCTACTTCTCTTATTTATTACCATTGTCATGATAGTTGTTAATATAGGTATTTCTCTAACTGCACTCACAACTCTTTGTGCTAGGCTTTATGTTGTGAGCTGGTCCTTCCAGCCCTCATCTCTATTATCTTTGGGTATTATTACAATAATGTCTTTTACTTTTCTTAAATCCCATTATAATGAGACTATTTTGTGTCTGTTTCTCTCCCTCTGACTTACTTAACTCAGCATAATAGTTTCCATATCCATCCATGTGACTGCATAGTATTCCATCATGTATGTGTATATATATATATATAATATATATATATAAATAATTTCTTTAGACAACAGATACCTGTTTTGGGGTATCTGGGTTGTTTCCAGATTTTTTGCTATTGTAAATAGAGCTGCAATAAATATAGACAGCTAAGACAGAGTTTTAAGTAGCAACTCAGATTTGCATAGACTGCATAGAGTTTCAGGTTTTAATTTCAAGTCATTTGTACAAGCCCTAAGAAGGAAGGTTCTCTGCTTCAGATTTTGGTCCATTTTCCTGTGTTTTCAACTGCACTGAGAATACAGGAAAGTGACAGTGGAGAAAGACAGATTTATCCTGGCCTGCATTGAGCTGTCACTCCAGGTCTGCATTGCACAATCCTTCCAAAGATGCTGGGTAGAGAGTCTGTTATGGACTCTTGGATGGGTCTTTTTTTTTTTTTTTTTTTTTTTTGATAATTTTTTTTTGACAACTAGCTGTAGGTTGCTTTGTATTCTTGCTTAAGGTAATTGATTTGGTGAGGCATTGGAGTTTGATGAATCTATACAATGGATAGTCATTTTCAAAGAAGTTCTGGCTTGACATTTTTAGACAAAAATTACCCTTCATGTTACTGTCTCAGCTCACCCAGTATATAGAAACATACAGAGAAAGGCCCAGACTCAAAGTACTATCATACCTTTGGGTGTTCACTGAAGTTCAAAGGAAAGAAAAAAGTTTAATGTGATTAAAGCAGATTTATTCAGGGGCTGGCAATCTGAGAAGATGGTGTACTCTTTCCTCTTCAAAAACTACAACACATCTTGTTTAAACAATCACAGGAAGTGACTTTTATAGGAAAAGAAGAAAAAAGAAAGGATGGGCTGAAGGCCAGTGGGTGTCAAAGCAAACAATAAGATCCTTTCACAAGCCTCATGTATTCTCCATTTTATCTGCAAAGCTAAGCAAAGGAAAGATTGTACTTTGAGGATAAAGGGTAAACTGTGGGTAAGCTTACTGCCTCATTAAGATTTGTGGTACTGATATCATCCTTGTAGGATACTGAGCTTTGCCTTAGTTTCATATATATAATTATTTATCAGTGTGAAGTAAATCTATCTATGAGAATTAACTAATATCAAAGATAACAGTAAAATCCTATCAATTTAGACAAATCACAGAATTATTTTGTTAGCATGAAAGTGGACTTTCTGGACTATGGGTTCTTAAAAATCACATGAAAAACTCCATATAAAACTCAGATTTATTGTACAACTGAAGTAGATAATCTAGATCCCTCCCCCAGACATACAAGATCCTCTTTTCTACATAAACGACATCACTTGCCCAGTTCTGCACTCCCAATTGTGTATGACTTAAATCCAGTCCCTTGTATACCATGGATGTCCTGGTCTTGTTCATGCAAATATATAGCCAGATTTTTCTAATTCGAAATCTTAACACTAGGCCTTTACTGGACTCCACTCCAGCAGTCCCAGCCTGAGTAGAGCTTGTGAGGGTCATGTTTCCTCATATTTGTTGTCTCTGGGGTTCAGAGCCCTACCTGAATATGACTTATGCCCTGGGAACCTACATGACCCTACAAACCATGTGGGCATAGATGTGTGTGTTCATGTGGGTGTGTGTGGGGAAGAGAGAGAGAGAGAAAGAGAGAGAGAGAGAGAGAGAGAGAGAGAGAGAGAGAGAGAGAGAGAGAGAGAGAGAGAGAGACCAGTGTACACTTTTTTTTCCTACTGGGAAATAATGTCCCTTGACATTTCTAGGATGAATCTCAGCTGTTGCTTCTTTTTTCTTTCTATTTTAGGTTGGAAAATTATTTTTTCCCTGGATGTTTCTGTCACACTAGTTTTCCTGATCTCTGGGCACAGCTACAGGGTATATAATGAGACGTCTGTGCTCAGAACCTCTCTCTACATGGGCATTGGGGTTTCGCCTGAATCTGGATCTATGAGTCCTGCCTATACTCTGCCATCTGTTTGGAGGCTATGAAATCTCCCTAAATTTTACCATCTTTCCAGGCCTATGAAAATTGCTTTTTCTAGACATATGTCTGGGCTGACAAATCCTACCTGGTCCTGCAGTCCATCTGCCCATAGGTGAGTGTGCAAAGATCAAGAGCAATTGGTTTTATCTGCTACTATGTCCCACCCCAGCTATCCCATTGCCTATTTTATTTGAATATCTTTTCCTTGGGGAGATGGACTGACCAATGAAATCCACTGGTGCTCCACTCTTTAAATCCTATGTTCTAGATGTTCTTTTGTTGTTATCATATGAAAATATGATTAAAGAGTCGGAGCTATAGTACAGTGGTTAGATACTTGCCTTTGACATGGCCAACCAAGGTTTAATATAACCTGGTATCACAAATGGTCTGAGCCACAAAGCTCAAGTAAGCCTTGAGCACAATCTAGCCCACTTCAGGTCCCTCCTCCCATAAAAAGTGATTAAGACTAGAGTAAATTATTGCAGATATTTTAACAATTGCTTCAATATTTATGTTTTCTGAATTTGGTGAATTTTGTCATATCTAAGTTTATGATACTATGAATCATTTTCATGAAAAACAAACCGTATCCTTACGTATTTGTATATGTTTGTATTAAAAACATTGTGTTCTTAGTCTCAAAAGGCACTCTCAATACTATATAAACCTTAAATTTTTAAAAGATGAATTCTGCTTTAAATTAATTAACTAACTTCTGATATCTTAAACATTTGGTTACAGGCTTTTAAGATTTCCTCTAATAATGTAGTACCAAGTTGGCTTTGGATTTAATAATGAGATAATTTCTGACTACCCTTTCAGACTTTGGAGATGACTGTTAATTTGCCCTCGGAGATGTACTTGGTGTCCATACTAAATGAGTACATAGAAGGGGAATAATGACTTTCTTTGGATAAGTCATAGCATATGAAAGTATAGAAACAATAAAATGACAAAGGCAACTTATACATGGAATATTCTAGTTCTGGTAATATTTTATTTAGGAAATCAGAAGAAACTAGTGTTGAAAAATCTGAAATTAAAAAATTGAAAAAATTTTTGAAAAATCTGTTTTGGTTTTATTATAAAAAGAGAAACAAGGTTAGAATTAAATTAGAATTCCAAGTTTCTTGGGAGGAAGTGGAAATTTAGGAATGGTCTAGAGAGGGAAAAAAATTATAAAGTGAGGGCTGGAGTGGTAAGACAGTGGGTAGAGTGTTTTTGCCTTGTACATAGCCAACTCAAGTTTGATCTCTGGAACTGCCAGTAGTAATTCCTGAATGACCCCTAGAAGTGACCCTGAGCACTTTTGGGAATGACCCAAAACAAGAGGAAACTGAGAGCTGGAGCAATAATACAGCAAGTAAGGTGTTTGCCTTGCACATAGCTGATTCACATTCAATCCCCAGCACCTTCAGGAATAATTCCTGAGTAGCAAAGCTAGGAGTAACCCCTGAGCACTGTCAGGTGTATCCCCCAGACAAAACAAAAAAAATGGGAAAATGAGATCATGATAAGACTAGAAGTTGCTAAAGATACAGAGAAGATAAATCTGGTTCTAATTATTTTTAAAGTGTGTTTTTTAAATGAGGCTTAGATTTTACTCATATTTGACTAAATGCTTCTGTTAGAATCTAGTAGAGAGAGACAAGTGCTCAGAAAGCTACTCGAATAAAGCTTCCCTCTCCCAAAATACTGTGATTCAGAAAAATATATAGTATAGAAATATATTTTAGAAATGCTTTGAGCAGGGATCAAGCCATCGTACAGTGAACTAGTCTTGCAGACAGCAAACTGGGTTGAATCCCTAACACCCCTTTGGTTGCCCAAGTCTGTCTGGAGTGATCACTGAGTGCAGAACTAGGAGTTATCCCTGAAAACTGCTGGGTATTATTCCTTCTTCCTCAGTCCTTCTCTAACATCCCAGAAGTACAAAAAAGCAGACAGGTAGAGGGACTGGAAAAACACTGTTTTTCCAACCAAGACCACCCGAAATACAGCCGAAAGACCAGCAGGTCTCAGACCCAGCTGAGTTGCATGGAAATTGTTGAAAAGCATAATTCTATGTTCAGAGCATGGTCTGAACTCCTGGAAGAAAGGCCCCAACACCAGCACAAAGATCATGCTAGAATATCAAAGAAACCTTTAACAGTTCTAAGCTCACCCATATGACAATACTCTAGCAATAGACTTAGAGGAACAATTTGGGAAAATATTATAAAAACTAATTTGCAGAAGCAAGTACTTAAAGTTTCCCATTCCGGGGCTTAGATATATGAATTTTTTTCTTTTGCTCTATGAAAATCTTGAGGATCCCAGACCCCAATTTTGGATGTATAATCTGTTATCTCTGTTTTGGAGAAATTCATGGTCTCTTGAGAATGTTTCTCTCCACTCTGTTTTTGAATAACTATTTCTTTTTCCTCATATTCTCCAAATGAACATATTTATTTTTGTAGTTTTTGGGTCACACCCGGCAGTGGTCAGGGGTTATTCCTGACTCCCTGCTCAGAAATTGCTCCTGGCAGGCATGGGGGACCATATGGGACGCTGGGATTTGAACCGATGACTTCCTGCATAAAAGGCAAACACCTTACCTCCATGCTATCTCACCAGCCCTATAAATGAACATATCTTACTTCATTATTTTTTCTTCTTCCTGAAATTATTTCTGGAAGGATAAAAGAAACTAAAATATTTAGGCACTGGTTGGACCAATTTCAAATTTACTGCAAAGAGCAATTCTTTACTCTATCCCAGAGCTTCCCAATTATTTTCTCTCATGACCCCCTAGTAAGAAGAAAACTATTTTCGGGGCCGGCGAGGTGGCGCTAGAGGTAAAGTGTCTGCCTTGCAAGCGCTAGCCAAGGAAAGGACCACGGTTCGATCCCCCGGCGTCCCATATGGTTCCCCCCAAGCCAGGGGCAATTTCTGAGCGCGTAGCCAGGAGTAACCCCTGAGCATCAAACGGGTGTGGCCCGAAAAACCAAAAAAAAAAAAAAAAAAAAAAAAGAAGAAAACTATTTTCGTGCCCCATGTGACTGTAAATAGTATCTTTATTTAAAAAACTTTAATTTGCAAAAATAAAATATATAAAATAATTTCAGCTGATTTTTTAAATTAGAGGTGATATCTGGCTTAATGGCTATAATTTGCAATGCATAGCTTTTTGAAGAGGGGTTGAAGCAGGACACAGCAACTCTCAGCTACAGAGACATACAGAAACATAAACATGGGGCTTAGCTTGTTAAGACAGTGTTTGCCAAACTCACCCCCCCCTTTACAGAGCCTTGCCACCCCCGGGGAAAGTGCCCCATTATTTGAGAACCACTGCTCCTGAGCTGCAAAATATCATGTCGTGGGGAAGATTTGAAATTGAAATACCAATTTTGACGCCTGCCCAGTGGGGCCTGACTGTGAAAAATTGTGAGTGCTGCCTGCGTGTATCTGTCTACTGTCCTGCTGTGTGAACCTCTTGGGAGTGGGCTGAAAAGAGGCTCCAGAAAACTCGCTCTCCCAGAGGTCAATTCTGGGGCAGGAACGCCAAGGAACTGCTCCATAACGTGAAAACCGGCTATAAGCAGTACTTTGCAGAAGCCAGGTCCCCTGTTTGTGATGTCAGGCTGGGAAAATCCATGAAACTACAACTGTCCAGTGGGGTCTGACTGTGAAAAATTGTGAGTGCTGCCTGTGTGTGTCTGTCTACTGTCCTGCTGCGTGAACTTCTTGGGAGTGAGCCGAAAAGAGGCTCCAGCAGAGCTCGGCCACTCCGCTTCACTATGCAGCCATGCACTCTTTCTAAGAATAGAACACCATCGCAACAAGAAGAAAAAAATCACACTAAGAACTGTGCTGGATCACTGAAGCCCAGCGTTTCTCTCTGGACTGTCTTCTCTGCTGTGTGCTCGGGCCCAAGATCTGATTCTGTGTGAGGCTTCATCCATGGAGGACTCCCCTCTTTTGGAGGCAAGTAGACTCATCCAGAAAGGGCAGAGCCAGAGGAGTGTGGCTGCCTGCATCATTTATCAAATGAATACCACCACAACAAGTAGAAAAACCCACAATACAAGTGTGACAATGGGGAAACAACGCAGGTCAGCATCAGACATAGAGAATGAAGATGACAATTCTGATGACCAGATAATGACCAGCCAACTAATCAACCTCTCAGATAAGGACTTTAGACTAGCAATATGGAAGATGCTCAATGAACTCAAAAAAACTATGGATCGAGTTGAACAGAACACTAATAAGAACCAAGAAAATATGAAGACAGAAATCACAAAACTCCAAACTGAAATAACATGTCAACTAACAGGCGTGAAAAACTCAGTAAATGAAGTGAATGACAAAATGGATAAGCTCTGGGACAAGGTATCAGAAGCTGAGATTAGACTTGGTGCTGTGGAAGATGAGATAAATAACAATTCTGTACAGTGGGAGAGATTGAAAAAAAACTTAAAGCAAATGAACAGACAATGGAAAAATTAGTCAAAGAATGGGAACAAATGAAAAAAGAAGTCTATGATAAGCTCAACAGAAACAACTGAAGAATCATTGGAGTCTCAGAAACACAGAAAGAAAATTTCCAGGAAGAATCAACAGTCAAGAACATCATTAAAGATAAACTTCCAGAGCTAAAGAATATATGTGATCAAATCCTGCATACTCGAAGAGTACCAACCAAAAAAGACCCCAGAAAAAATACCCCAAGACACATTCTAGTCACAATGATGAATCCCACAGATAGAGACAGAATTCTGAAAACAGCAAGAACAAAAAGGGAAATTACATTCAAGGGAGCATCCTTGAGATTTACAGCAGACCTGTCACCAGAAACACTCAATGCCAGAAAGCAGTGGTGGAATATTGTGACAAGACTGAATGAAATGAATGCTTCACCTAGAATACTGTACCCAGCAAAACTCACTTGACGGAAGAATACATGGTTTCACAGACAAACAAGAGCTCAGAAACTTTACAGACTCAAAACCAGTCTTAAGAGAAAAACTGAAAGACCTACTTTAAGACAAGACTAACCAAAAGACACACCGAATTTCGATATAAAGATGGTATTAAATCCCAGGACAATTCTTTCTCTCAATGTCAATGGACTAAATGCACCAGTTAAGAGATAGAGTGGCTAAATCGATCAAAAAACTTAATCCAACCTTCTGCTGCCTATAAGAAACTGACCTGAATAGTCAGAACAAACATAGACTCAAACTAAAAGGCTGGAAAAAAATTATCCAAGCAAACAACACCCATAAAAAATCTGGAGTGGCCATAGTAATATCAGATAATGCAAACTTTATACTCAGGAAGGTTGTAAGGAACAAAGATGGACATTCTTGCAATAATAACTTTTAGACAAAAAAGAGAAAAGAGCTGGAAGTTACTTCTCACCTCATGAAGCTCACCACAAACAGGGATGAGTTTATTTATAGAAATAACTACATTTTGAACTATCTTAATAAAGAGAATGTACAAGGGAAATAGAAAGTCTGTCTAGAGTACAGGAGGGGGTTGGGTGGGGAGGAGGGAGATTTGGGACATTGGTGATGGGAATATTGCACTAGTGATGAGTGGTATTCTTTACATGACTGAAACCCAAACACAAACATGTAAGTAATAAAGTTGTTTAAATAAAGAAAAAGTATTAATTGCATTTTGAAGGAGGGAATTGAGAGGCTTCTGGTGTGTTTAGAAAGAAGCTATTCTATAGACTCTGTCCTGGGGCACTTAGAATTAAAACATTTATGTGACTGTGAGTTCAAGAATAGGCACAATAAATTTTTATTTAAGAGGAACCAAGTAGAACAACAATGGAATTAATGCCAGACCTCAGACAGATGTTGGAACAATTCCCCCTATATGAGTTTATACAATTGATAGAAATAAAGGCAGACAAGATTTAGATTAAAAAAAATTGTTGCTTTGGCAGGGCAAGTTCTCACTCACTAGTAACTGTTGATGGTTTGCAGGGGTCCAACTGGCCCAGAGCTGCTGGAGCTGCAGGCTGCAGATCCCTAAGGCTGCCAGTGCCTGGTGATGTAATGCTCCCAGGGGCACATGTGGCTCAAGTGCCCGGTGGAGTCTCCTGCCCTCCCAGGGATACCAACATGTAGTGATGGCCCTCCCAGGACAGAGGGAGAAGAGAGGAGGGAAACTAAGTATGTCTTTTATTTCTCCTGCAATCTGAGGCCTGCTGCCCCCACCCGGGGGTTCCAGAGAGAAGGAGAGAGGTTAGATAGAAATTCACAAACCAGAAGCACAGCTTTAAAGAAGATATAAAAGTGAATAATTGTAAATCAGGCAGCATTTCTCCTATGTTTGATCTCTGGCCTCTGGTGAGCCAGCAGGCACTGCTCTGGTCACTCGTTTTATACTGCCATGACAAGGGGGTGTATTCAAGGGGCATGTCCAGGGGGCATGTCTAGGGGCATGTCCAGGTTCAACCGTGATTACAATGAGGGTATCTAAGGGACTTGTCTAAGTTCAACTTCCAAGTGGGGGTATCCACAAGGCGAGTGTCCAAGCCCAACTGCCATATTTCTTACTTTCTTTTCTTTTTGTGGGGGCCACACCTGGCGTTGCTCACGGGTTACTCCTGGCTGGCTGCTCAGAAATAGCTCCTGGCAGGCACGGGGGACCATATGGGATACCGGGATTTGAACCAACCACCTTTGGTCCTGGATCGGCTGCTTGCAAGGCAAACGCCACTGTGCTATCTCTCCAGGCCCACTGCCATATTTCTTCCAACTACCAATCGCCTCTCTCCAACTGTCTCTTCCAACTGTCATAATGGCTTTTGCTTTTTGGGGTTTTGTTGTAGTTTTTGTGTCTTACCCAATAGTGTTTTGGGGATATTCCTAGCTCTGCCTTTTATGGGTAACCCTTAATGATGCTCAGAGGACTATGTGATACTAGGGTAAAATTTGGCTCTCCCACATAAATAGCATTCATTCAGTCCATATAAAAAATCTTCACTGAACAAATTTATGAAAAATTATTATTATATAATAATATATTATATTATATAATTATTGATTATTATTAATTCCTGTGCAGAAAGCAAAGCAAATGTAAAATAATAAGTTTTCTGAAATCCTATAAATGGTAACTAATTTTACATTGGTTGGAGAAAGAATTGATTTATGAAGCAAAGTTTACATCCTGAAAATAAATGATGACTGATGCAAAAATGGACGTAATGATAAGATAAAAGCTAGTCATTCATATAACATTAAAATATGAGAAAACTCTGTGCTTAGAGAACATAGCTGGAATATGATCTTACTTACTTCTCTAGTGAAGCTCAGAGTTTGAATCTGTTGAGGGCAATATCCCTTCTGAAGCTGGCGTGGAAGGAAGGAGTGAGTTTTCCTAGAGGCAAGTTTTTTTGAAGTATTTCCACAGAAAAAAGAAACAACAAAGACATTGGGAGCAGGATTGAAAAGACCTACTATATAGAGGAGACTAAATCAGTGTCTGCTACACCCAGTTCAGCTAGGGAAACAATGAGAATCAATGAGCAAGTGACTATTTAGAGGTATGAAAAGGCAAAAAAGGTATATTAGCTTAATCACCAATTTTGGGGCCTGCAAGAACCAGAAATTTCTAAAATGTGTCAAAAGCATCAATGTAAAAAATTTCCTCTCTAAGGGAGAAAATCAAGTGTATGGGTGGATCTTCCAACCAGTTATGGGATAATGACAGAGCAAAACCAATCTTTTCAGAAAACATTTCTTTGAGTTCTTTGAAGTATGACTCTTTGAAATCATAATTTCTATTGTACTGATCACAGACTGATTTGCACCCAGTGAGGGAGAGAGTCTCATGGTGCCTTTGATCTCGCCTAAGTGATTGGGCATCTTCTTTGAATGTTGATTCATGAGAACATTAAAAACTAGATCGAAAGAACCACAGGAAGAGCAGAGTGATACCCTTTCTATGAGGGAGGGGCTTTTAGGGCTAGTGGGATATTCTGTATCCTATTCCTTTGAGTTCCTAGAGGAGTTTCAGTCCCTTCAAGAGATTCCATTAGTATTGGATTCTGAACAAGCACATTGGACACTTAAGTCTGAGACAGAAAAGAAAAAGTTGGGAAGAGTGATTTCTGGGTTTTTATTTATTTAAATTTTAATACAAAAGGACAAGTTCACTTGGCTTTAAAGTTTAATTTTCTTGGACTTACAAGTTTAGCTTATGAATTTTGTACTTTTTATTTTGGAAGACACTTAACTCACACAAACTATAAACCTTGATTTTTGAATTTCAAATATAAGTCCCGTTCCCTAGAAATTTATTGTTGGAAAGTTTTATACTAAAGTTCTGGTCAACTGTAGACTGTTAGCCATTTTAGTGTATGCTTTTTTCCCTGTTATTGTAGAAACCTTGATTTTCAAGGCACAGTTTGACATTATTTGGAGTCCTACTCTTGAGAAAAGCTTTGGAATTAACTGAATTAATAAACTGTCCTAACAAATTTCAATGTATCAATGTATGCTGGCCATCAGCATACATGATAGTGGCTGGAAAAGAAGTATGAAGTTACTGAAAGAGCAATCTTTGGAGGTTAAGAGCAAGATTTTTTTTGATAAATTTACTCCTGAGGGAAAAACTTAATCAAATGGACCAAGAGATTAACAATCTGAACAATAGACACTGGGTAACCTGACCTCTTATCTATTAGTAAGAGAGTAGACATCCAAACAAATAACTTGGGGCTCTTTTTACACTTGCTCACTTTTTCATTCTCGATTTCACAATTAGTCAGATTTCAAATTTTACAAATTGACTAATCTGGAGTAGAGATCTTAGCTTTCCTAATTATTCTTTCATCTTTTTAGTTGCTGGTTGTTCTGCCTCCTCGTTTTGTTACACATATTCACGTTCCCAGGGCCTTTGGGGCAAGTTATGACCCCAATTACCCCTCCTGGTGTGTAGCAGTTTCTAATGCTGTTTGTGTGGTGCGGAAGCCCAGAAGACTCATTGCAGAGCTGCAGACTGTAGATCCCCAAGTTTGCCAGGGCCCAGGGCTGCAAGGCTCATGGGGGGGGGGCATGTGATCCAGCTGCCAGGTAGTGCCTCCAAATATGTATTGACCCAGCAACACAAAAAATGTAACAACTGCGAGAGAGAGACAGAGACAGAAATATACAGTATCCAAAAATGTAGTGACTGCGCAAGACAGAGACAGAGAAAGTATACAGAATACGTTTTATTCCTCCTGGTGTCTGAGTCCTGCCATCACTGCCCTGGGTTTACAGGGAGAGGGAGAGAGAGTTAGATGGAAATACACCATTCTGAAGGTGGCTAGGAGGGGGGAATTCAAAGAAGATAGAAAGGCAAATAGATGCAAAGCAGGTTGCATTTCTTTAATATTCCTGCAGGCACTGCTCTGGTCACTATCCTGGGCCCTCACAACAGTCCCAATTTTTTTCTTTTTATACCCACCATGACAAGATATGTTCAAGGAGCATGTCCAGGTTCAACAGTCATTATAGTGTGTGTGGGGGGGGCGTTCAAGGGACATGTCTAAGTCCAACTGCCAAGGTCCAACTGCTATAGGGTGAGGTACTGCATGGAAGAAAGAATATATCTGCAACATTCTGACTGAAGTTATCCACAATGAATGTCACATTTATTCCTAAAGAAAGGGAGGGTGTCCAGCAGGAATGCACAAGCAAGACCATGAGTGTCTCTGGGTGTGGCCCAGCCCCCCCCCAATTCAAACACTAAATATAAACAATTTCCTAGAACTTCAAAGGAATGAGTATTACCTAGAGATGAAGAGATAGTACAGCAGAGAGGACATTTGCCTTGCATGTAGCTAACTAAGTTTTGATCCCCACAGTACCCCATAAGGTTTTCTGAGCCCTGCCAAAAGTGAACCCTGAGCATGGTCAGGAGTAACCCCTGAGCACTGTTAAATGTGTCTCTCAAAACAAAACAAAATAAAAATAAAAAAGAGTACTACTAAAATAAACCTAAGATTGAGATCTGAAATTACACTCTTTTTTTTTTCTTTTTTTTGGTTTTTGGGTCACACCTGGTGACAACCAGTGGTTATGCTCTCAGAAATCACTCCTGGCTTGGAGGACTATATGGGACTCCGGGGTACCGAACTTCGGTCCATCCTAGGCTAGTGCAGGCAAAGCAGACACCTTTGCACTTGCAACACCGCTCCGGCTCCTGAAATTACACTTTTCACAAAACATCAAAGCATTCACAATCAAAAATTTAAGTTATTCATGATGCATCAACTGTTTTATTTGAAATGTTTATCATTAATTAAAATCTAAATACTCTAAATACTATCTAAAATAACAAGATAACAAATCATTTTGTAATGCAAGAAAACTGGTGTTGACTTTAAAATCCACATAGTAGTCTCACTGAATTTTATACAGATGATATGAAAGGAATGCTAGAAAGTAAAGAGCCCTAGGATTTTTTGTTTGTTTGTTTTTAGGCCACACTTGAAAGCACTCAGGCGTTACTTCTGACTCAGAACTCAGAAATTACTCTTGACAGACTCAGGGGACCACATGGGATGTCAATGATGGAACCTGGGTTAGCCAAATGCAAGGCAGATGCCCTTTGTAAAATTGCTCTGGTCCATCAGGCACTCTTTTTCCTTTTCAGTTCTTGAGCCTCATTGTGCCCTGTTCCCTCTAAACTCAGGGCACCCCCTGTTGGTGCAATGGGTGTCACATTGTGCCAAGGTTTATATACCTGGGCCTCTTCAATGAAGCTCCTGTACTAGTACTAGTACTCCTGTACTCTTTAATCCATATGCCCAGCCCTATTCCAAAGTCCAAGTGTTTTAATTTAGTCATTGTATCAGTCACCGTGTTAAATTAGGTCTGCATAATGTAAAGCACTTTAACTATTTTTTTCTATTGAACTTTTTATTTACTATCATGCATTACAAAAAAATCTAGAGAGAATCAAATGTCCATCAGAAGGTTTTGGAGCAAAATAATAAAACTTGAAAGAATATTTGAACTCTGTGGATAGACTATCATGCTAAGACTGTAAAAATATCATGCATTTTATAGAAATTACGAGATGGGCTTTTAAAAATAGTTGTGAAATGAGATGTATATAGACATTTGGCTTTAATAAGTGATAATCTAACAGAGATTCAAAGAGCCTTTTGTTTTACAGGAAAAATGTGTCAGTAATAAAACTTGACAGTAACAGATGATGAATATGGTTGAACAAACAAATTAAATAAACTTTGAAAGTGAAGCAAATATAGCAATGTAAAAATGTTGCATCATTTGAAATAATTCAAATAAAACATCTCCAGAAAAACTAATAGAGAACACTTTCATGACACAAAATACAACTGCTTGATAACTGAATTTATTTATTCTAAAAACTGTCCCAATACGTTTTGAAAAACTAATTTTCCTTCCTTCCTTCCTTCCTTCCTTCCTTCCTTCCTTCCTTCCTTCCTTCCTTCCTTCCTTCCTTCCTTCCTTCTTTCCTTCCTTCCTTCCTTCTTTCCTTCCTTCTCTCCTTCCTTCCTTTCTTCCTTTCTTTCTTCCTTCCTTCTTTCGTTCCTTCCTTCCATTCTTCCTTTTTCTTTTTGACTTTTGGGCCACAGTCAGCAGTGCTCAAGGCTTACTCCTGGTTCAGCACTCAGGAATTACTCATAGTAGGTTTAGAGGACCACATTGGGTGCTGGAAATTAAATTCATGTAATGCAAATACCCTACTCACTGTGTTAGCAAAACTAGGGAAAGAATCTAATACATTATTTTGTGATTATCTAATTAGAATATTGAATATAAAATTTCAAATAGAATAATATAATAAAGGGATATATTTAATATGTATTTATATTATATAAATATTTTATGTTACTATGCAGATTGTTTATAAAGGTGCTCGCCTTGCATGTGGTTGAGCCAGATTTGATCTTTGGCATCTCAAGTTTCCCTAAGCATCTCTGGGAATGAATCCCAAGAACAGAGTCAGAGCAACTTCTAAGCACAAGTGTAGTCCAAACACCCAAACAAGAAAAAATCTTTTTATAGTATTAAAAAATAAGCATTTTAAAAGTTTGACTGGCCTTATTTAGTTAGTTTTTATTATAATAATGCTTTTTATTTTGACCAAAGTGGATTACATATTTTTCACAGTAATATTTTAGGTACATATTGACCTTGAATCAGGGGAATTCCCACCACCAAAGTTGTCCTCCCTCCACTCCTGTTCCCAGCATGCATACCATATCCCCCTCCCTTATCCCCAGGGCTGCTAGTTTAAGTGGTCCCCTCTGTGTCTAGCTTGTTGTATATTGGGTATCGATTCTGTTGTCTTTGGCTTTGGATTTGGTGTTTAAGTCCACTCATTTTTATTACTACTTAGTGATCATACAACTGTTTGGTCTTGGTACCCTCCATTATTTCCCCCTCAATTTTGGAGGCGGTAAAAGATGGCTCAAGTTATGTGGTTCTGTTTGAAGAAAAGAAAAAAATAAAATTGGGTAAAAATCAAACAAGCAAAAAATGGGTCCTTCTAGAGGCTATAAATATCAATTTGAGAGAAGAAAAGGAAAAAGGAAAAAAGACACAACAACAATACAAAAAGAAAAATCAAACAAAAAATCCAAAAAGCACTACAGCAACCAACACACAATAACCATGGTCCTGAAATAAAAACAAAACAAGGCACAAAAATGGAAACAATAACAACAATAACAAAACTAAAAAAAATTATTTTGTGCTGCTTCTTTTTTTCTTTGCATAGGCACAGTAAATATTGGAAAAGTTTAAAGGCAATTCCCTTGGCCTAAGAGATACAGGGTTTCTCTGCCCTTAAAGTATACTGTCATGGGAATAACTACAGACTCCATACATGTTAACTTACTCTCACCTAGGTCCTTTTGTGGTGTATGGAAAACTTCTGCTCCATCATGATGATAAAATCAGACCTTTGTATCTAGAGATCTTGGCAAAGAATCTTAGATTCTTTGGCACAGGCCAAAGAATGGAGCCTATAATGAAGTCTTTCTTTACGGTTCTAGAAGTTCTGTTCCATCACTGTTGTATATTTAGCATACATTGTATAATTAGAAAATACAAGAATTTTATTTTAAGTTTCACTTATTAATGGGCCCGCAGGGCACATATTGTATTTATTCCCATTTTGTTCCTTCACTTCTAAATAAGATATATGCAGTGTGCATAGAAATTTGTTCATAATTTTTGTTTTTACTATAATCTGGCCCTCCAACAGTCTGAAGTACAGTGAACTGGCCCCCTATTTAAAAAGTTTGAGGACCCCTGGATTAGATGATTAAATATTTTGAAATGAGCCTTGAAAAGAAAAAAAAGAGATTTTCTTCTTATTTCGAATCCAAGAAAGAGATTCTGGTCTTATTATAGGAGATAGAAGCTCAATGCCTTCTCTTTAGAGGAAGAGAGACACATAGAAAACAGAACCAAGAGACCATGAGTTTAGTTCTAGAAACTAATAAAATGTCTTCGTTTGCTGATGTTGCTAATGTGTGTTACCAGAGGCCTATAAAATGTGCTCAATAAGTTGTTCCCAGCATGATAGGTTCAGGTGGATACACTTGGATTTTGTTCAGCATAAAACCAAAGTGGACTGAGTGTTATATAGAGGATTTGGAGAACATGTTTCCAGTTTCATTTTAATTATTAATAGAATTATTAACAATATTATTAACAGAATTCAGTTGTTGTAGAACCGAGTTTCCCATTTTTCCTTCTCTGTACCTAGATATCTCATCCTAATTCCATATGTATGATCCCCTTTTTCTTGAAAACAAATAATAACAAATCATATTTTGTTTTGTGTGCTTCTCTTTGACTTCAACTTCTGTCTATGGGGAAATAAAATGAACTTTAAAAAAATTTTTACTGATTAAATTAGTCTCTTCCAGATAATTTCCCTGTGGCCAATTGTCAGTAACTAAATATTTATACACAATAACTCTTGTCATATAATCCTTATTATGAGAGCTTAAAATATTCACAACCAGGGAGGAGGGAGATTTGGGACATTGGTGAAGGGGGTGTTCTTTACATGACTGAAACTCAACTACAATCATATTTGTAATCAATGTGTTTAAATAAGAATATTAATTTAATATATTCACAACCATGGAAATATCAGTGGGATGTTTCAGAGCACCATCATAGAATTCTGCTAACAGTTTGGACCAATCCTTACACCAAACACCAATTTCCCAATCCTTAGAATTTAGACTTCTGAGTCTTGCACTTCTTGTAGATACTAGTAAATGAAAAAGCATGAAACATATACTATTTGTAATCTACAAGGAAGCAGCATTTCTCTGTGAGATAAGTTCTGGGTATGTTCTCATTCCTGGATACTGAATCTAGGTCTCAGGTTCCCTGGTGGTCATGTGAAATATTTACTATCTTTTATTTTTATAAAAAATTTTTTGAGGGGATATGAAGTTACAATTGATTGTGTTATGACTTACTCCTGGCTTTGTGCTAAAGGATCATGCTTGCTGGTGCTCATTGGACCAGATGCAGTTCCTGGGATTCAAACTGAATCTAGAAGAATGGAGTGACAGCAAAGTGCACAGGGTGCTTGACATTTATGTCAACCTGACTTTAACATTGTATTGTAAGTCTAGAAGGATAGTGCAGCCCTTTAAAAGTGACCAGCAAAGATAAATACATGTTGTAATTCTTATAACCTGCGAATATTTTCTTATTTGGGAAATATTCTATTTACTGTAGTTATACTAAATATTTCCAGAGGAGATCAGTTTAGATTTAGGATTTTTTCCTAAGTCCACTAGCAAGTGTAAGGGAAAACAGCGGTATCTGAAATTTTTACACTATCATGGAAGAAAAAATGTTAGGTGAGTAAGATATCATAAAGTGAAGTTATGTAGTTTTGAGCCAAGAAAAACTGTGAACTGATAAAACTCAATGAGGCAAAGAAGAAATCAACTTTAGAATCTATTGAGGAAGAACAGCATGGCTTGTGCCATTTCTGACTTCTCAAAGTGTCAGAGCTTAATATTCCCTAATTTAAGACATCTACTTGGGATGCAAAGCAAACGGGAGACCCAGGTTCAATCCCTAGCACAACATGGCCCCTTAACCACCACCAAGAATGACCCTCAGTAGCCTGAGTACTAGTCCAGGATTAATCATGGAATATTTCCATAAAGTAAATAAAGTACCTAAATTGCAGGACTCTATAGAGAGGAATCTATAGAGAGGCTATAGAACAACGAGTAATCTCATATAATCCAAGGGAAAGAACGGGGTTTGCTGGACAACTGAAAACTAAACATGTCTAAGACACTCTTAGACAAACATGACTAGGGTGTTCCAGACCAGCTCTATCTACTTCTGAGAGTCCATCATAAAAGGTAGATATTTGTGAGTTTACAGTAAAACACAGCAATTCTTAATTTGTTGTTTTATTTCAGGTGGGTATGCCTAAGATAAGCTGTCAGGGGAGGGTGGTGGCCAGTGATTCATGCAAGGATCTTATGATTATGGGGACCAACAGGCTACCCAACTAGTGTTGGGGGAAGGCTCTAGAATCATAGGTGGTGATGCTTGGGTAATGCCAGGGGTTGAAGCAGTGTTGGACATATGCAAGGCATGTTTAAATAAAACTTATTTTTTACTACTACCAGTTTTAAAAGTTATTTAATGTTTTATAATCATCTATACTTTTATAGGAATTTAACTTATTTCTATTAAAAAAAAAAAACAACTCTACAATGTTCTGCTATGTGTCCTGAAACACCGCAGATATCTTGGGCCTCCTCTCTGCAGTCCTGTGGCTTGGGACTACAACAACCAAGATCTCTAATTCTAGAGGTCTGAATGAAACAACTGAAACTGAACAGATCATCAGGAAACATAATGAAAGACTCTATCCTAGGATTTGTCCTAAGATCAGGGAAAAAAAAAAGATCAGGGAAGACTGATTAAAACAACAGTGATGGATCACAACTTTGAGAACCTTAAAGAAAGACTTCATCCTAGGCTCCATCCTTTGACCTGTGCAAATATCAAGATCTCTAGCTACAGAGGCATGATTTTATCACCCACGACTGAGCAGAAAGTTTCAAGACACCACAAAAGGACCTAGGAGAGAGTAAAAGAACATGTACGGAGATTGCAATTATTCCCATGACAGTATACTTTAAAGGCGGAGAAACCCTGTATCTCTTAGGCCAAGGGAATTTCCTTTCAAATTTCCAACAATATTTACTGTGCCTATTCAAGAATAAAAAACCACAAATCAATTTTTTTTAGTTGTGCTACTGTTGTTGTTTGTTGAATTCTTTTCATTTTGTGCTTTGTTTTCTTTTTATTTCAGGACCATGGTTATTGTTTTTTTTTTTATTTAAACAACTTTATTACATACATAATTGTGTTTGGGTTTCAGTCATGTAAAGAACACCACCCATCACCAGTGCAAAAATTCCCATTACCAGTGTCCCAAATCTCCCTCCTCCCCACCCAACCCCCGCCTGTACTCTAGACAGGCTTTCTATTTCCCTCATACATTCTCTTTATTAGGATAGTTCAAAACGTAGTTATTTCTCTAACTAAACTCATCCCTATTTGTCGTGAGCTTCATGAGGTGAGCTGTAACTTCCAGCTCTTTTCTCTTTTGTGTCTGAAAGGTATTATTACAAGAATGTCTTTCATTTTTCTTAAAACCCAGAGATGAGTAAGACCATTCTGCATCTTTCTCTCTCTCTCTGACTTATTTTACTCAGAATAAACCAGACAGAGATGCTACAAAAAAAGAAAATTACAGACCAATATCGCTGATGAATGCAGATGCAAAGATCCTCAACAAAATCCTGGCAAATAGGATTCAATGCCTCATTATGAAGATCATACACTAAGATCAAGTAGGTTTCATCCCAGGAATGCAAGGATGGTTTAACATCCATAAATCTATCAACATAATACACAACATCAACAACAAGAAAAATAAAAAACACATGATCATATCAATAGATGCAGAGAAAGCATTTGATAAGGTCCAACACCCATTCTTGATCAAAACTCTCAGCAAGATGAAAATGGAAGGAACTTTATCAATATAGTTAAGGCCATCTACCACAAGCCAGTGGCAAATATTATCCTCAATGGAGAAAAACTAAAAGCCTTCCCTCTAAATTCTGGCACAAGACAAGGCTGTCCTCTCTCACCACTCCTATTCAACATAGCACTGGAAGTACTTGCTATAGCGATTGGGCAAGAAAAAGATATCAAGGGAATCCAGATAGGAAAGGAAGAAGTCAAGCTCTCACTGTTTGCAGATGACATGATACTCTACTTAGAAAACGCTAAAGACTCTACCAAAAAGCTTCTAGAAACAATAGACTCATATAGCAAAGTGGCAGGCTACAAAATTAACACACAAAAATCAATGGCCTTTCTATACACCAATAGTAATAAGGATGAAATGGACATTAAGACAACAACCCCATTCACAACAGTGCCACACAAATTCAAATATCTTGGAATCAACCTGACTAAAAATGTGAAGGACCTATACAAAGAAAACTATAAAACTCTGCTCCAAGAAATAAGGGAGGACACACGGAAATGAAAACACATACCCTGCTAATGGATTGGCAGGATTAATATCATCAAAATGGCAATACTCCCCAAGGCATTATACAGATTTAATGCTATCCCTCTAAAGATACCCATGACATTCTTCAAAGAAGTGGATCAGGCACTTCTGAAATTCATTTGGAAAAATAAATAACCACAAATAGCTAAAGCAATTATTGGGAAAAAGAATATGGGAGGAATTACTTTCCCCAACTTTAAACTGTACTACAAAGCAATAGTTATCAAAACAGCATGGTATTGGAATAAGGACAGGCCCTCAGATCAGTGGAATAGGCTTGAATACTCAGAAAATGTTCCCCAGACATACAATCACCTAATTTTTGATAAAGGAGCAGGAAATCCTAAATGGAGCAGGGAAAGCCTCTTCAACAAGTGGTGTTGGCACAACTGGATAGCCACTTGCAAAAAATTGAACTTAGACCCCCAGCTAACATCATGTACAAAGGTAAAATCAAAATGGATTAAAGACCTCTATATCAGACCCAAAACCATAAGATATATAGAACAACACATAGGCAAAACACTCCAGGACATTACAGGCATATTCAAGAAGGAAAGTGCACTCTCCAAGCAAGTGAAAGCAGAGATAAACAGATGGGAATATATTAAGCTGAGAAGCTTCTGCACCTCAAAGGAAATAGTGCCCAGGATACAAGAGCCACTCACTGAGTGGGAGAAACTATTCACCCAATACCCATCAGATAAGGGGCTAATCTCCAAAATATACAAGGCACTGACAGAACTTTACAAGAAAAAAACATCTAATCCCATCAAAAAATGGGGAGAAGAAATGAACAGACACTTTGACAAAGAAGAAATACAAATGGCCAAAAGACACATGAAAAAATGCTCCACATCACTAATCATCAGGGAGATGCAAATCAAAACAATGATGAGATACCACCTCACACCACAGAGAATGGCACACATCACAAAGAATGAGAATAAACAGTGTTGGCGGGGATGTGGAGAGAAAGGAACTCTTATCCACTGCTGGTGGGAATGCCATCTAGTTCAACCTTTATGGAAAGCAATATGGAGATTCCTCCAAAAACTGGAAATCGAGCTCCCATACGATCCAGCTATACCACTCCTAGGAATATACCCTAGGAACACAAAAATACAATACAAAAACTCCTTCCTTACACCTATATTCATCGCAGCACTATTTACCATACCAAGACTCTGGAAACAACCAAGATGCCCTTCAACAGATGAATGGCTAAAGAAACTGTGGTACATATACACAATGGAATATTATGCAGCTGTCAGGAGAGATGAAGTCATGAAATTTTCCTATACATGGATGTATACGGAATCTATTATGCTGAGTGAAATAAGTCAGAGAGAGAGAGAGAAAAACGCAGAATGGTCTCATTCATCTATGGGTTTTAAGGAAATGAAAGACATTCTTGCAATAATAATTTTCAGACACAAAAGAGGAAAGAGCTGGAAGTTCCAGCTCACCTCAGGAAGCTCACCACAAAGAGTGATGAGTTTAGTTAGAGAAATAACTACATTTTGAACTGTCCTAAAAATGAGAATGTATGAGGGAAATGGAGATCCTGTTTAGAGTACAGGCGGGGTTCAGGTGGGGAGGAGGGAGACTTGGGACATTGGGTGATGGGAATTTTGCACTGGTGATGGGTGGTGTTCTTTACATTACTGAAATCCAAACACAATCATGTATGTAATCAAGGTGTTTAAATAATAAAAAATTGAAAAAAAAAGTTACAGTCGTGCCCTAGAATTGAAATTTCTGACTTCAGAACCTGGACATATGACCTTAGAGGCAAGAAATTTGTTGTCTACCTTTTTGAACAAAACAGGCAAATGTGATGTCAAATTCATGTCTCATGGTCACACAGGTTCGGAAAAACATGGCAATTCTGAATTCAACGTCTTGAGTTATGAAGTGACAGTCATGGCCTCAAATTGACATTTCTGATTTCAGAACCTGGAAATATGACCTTAGAAGCAAGAAATTATTTGTCTACCTTTTTGACCAAATCAGCCAAATGAGATGTCAAAATCATATCTCATGGTCACACAGGTTTGGTAAAATATGTCCACTCTGAATTAAGCCTCATGAATTCTGAAGTGACAGTGACGGCCTAGAATTCACATTGCTGAGTTCAGAACCTGGATATATGACCTTTGAGTCAAGAAATTTGTTGTCTACATTTGTGACCAAATCAGGCAATTGTGATGTAAACTCATATCTGATGGTCAGACAAGTTCAGAAAAACATGTTCATTCTAAATTCAGCATCATGAATTATGATGTCATAGTCATGGTCCTAAAATTCACATTTCAAAATTCAAAACCTCGAATTATTACCTTAGAGGCAAGAAATTTGTTGTCTACATTTTTGGGCAAATTAGGTAAATGAGATTTCAAAAACATGTCTCATGGGCACAAAGGTTCGGTAAAACATGTCCATTCTGAATTCAGCATCAAGAATTATAAGTGACAACCACGTCCTAGAATTGACATTTCTGAGTTCAGAACCTAGAAATATGAGTTTGAGGCAAAAAATTTGTTGTCTACAATTTTGACCAAAAACAGGCAAATGTGATGTCAAAATCATGTCTCATGATCAGACAAGTTCAGACAAACATGTTCATCCTGAATTCAGCATCATGAATTATGATGTCACAGTCATGATCCTAGAATTCTAATTTCAGAATTCAGAACCTGGAATTATTACCTTAGAGGCAAGAAATTTGCTGTCTACATTTTGACCAAAATATGCAAATGAGATATAAAAAGAATGTCTCATGGTCACACAGGTTCAGAAATACATGTCCAGTATAAATTCTATAGTGACAGTCATGGCCTTGAATTGACATTTCTGACTTCAGAACCAAGAAATATGACTAAGAGGCAAGAAATTTGTTGTCTACATTTTTGACCAAAACTGGCAAATGTGATGTTAATTTCATGTCTCATGATCACATAGGTTTGGGAAAATATGGCAATTCTAAAAAAAAAAAAAAAAAAAAAAAAAAAAGAAGAAGAAGAGTATATGAAGATAGAAATCAGAAAACTCCAAACTGAAATAACAGGTCAAATAACAGATCTGAAAAACTTAGTAGATTAATTGAAAAACTCAATGGAAAGCCTTTCCAACAGGATAACAGCAGCCGATGTTAGAATTAGTGAGCTGGAAGATGAAATGCATAATAGCTCCATACAACAGAAGAGATTGGAAAAAAGCCTTAAAGCAAATGATCAGACAATGAAAAAATCAGTCAAAGAATGTGAACAGATGAAATAGAAGTCTTTGATAAGCTCAACAAAAACAACTTAAGAATCATTGGAATCCCATAGACCCAGGAAGAAAGTCTCCAGGAAGAATCAACAGTCAAAACATAATTACAGAGGAATTACCAGAGCTAAAGAGTACATGAGACCAAATCCTGCTCGCCTGAAGAATACCAGCTAAAAATGATCCCAGGATAAACACCCCAACCATATCCCAGTCACAATGACGAATCCCACAGATAGAAACAAAATACTGAAAGCAGAAAGATTAAAAGGGAAATTACATCCAAGAAAGCATTCTTGCGATTTATACAGATCTGCCACAAGAAACATTCAAGGCCAGAAGGCAGTGGTGGGACATAGTGATAAAGTTCAATGAAATAAATGCTTCACCTAGAATATTGCATCCAGCAAAACTCACTTTCAGGTTTAAAGGAAGTATACATAGCTTTACAAATAGACAACAGCTCAAAAACTTTACAGACCAAAAACCAGTCTTAAAAAAAAAACTGAAAGATCTAGTTTCAGACATGACTAACCAACAGACACACCAAACTTCTACATAACGATGGCACTAACTCCCATGACAATTATCTCTCTCAATGACTTAAACTAAATGCACCAGTTAAGAGACACAGAGTGGCTAAATGGATCAAAAAACTGAATCCAGCCTTCTGCTGCCTACAAGAAACACACCTGAATAGTAAGAACAAACATAGACTCAAAATCAAAAGCTGGAGGAAAATCATCCAAGAAAACAACACCCTTAAAGAAGCTGTAGTGGCCACAATAAAATCAGATGACGCAAAATTTACACTCAGAAAAGTGGCATGGAACAAAGATAGACACTTCGTACTAATCATAGAATATGCAGAGCAGAACTTAATCACTCTCCTAAACATATATGCACCCAATGAGGGACCAGCAAAGTAATTCATACAATTGTTGACAAAACTGAAAAAGGATATCAATAATAACATAATAATTGTGGTAGACCTCAACACGGCCCTTTCAACACATTATAGGTCAACCAGATTCAAACCCAACAAAAATATACTAGACCTGAAAAGAGAGTGGAAGAGACCTAGTGTATATATATATATATATATATATATATATATATATATATATATATATATATATATATATATATATGACAATCTATCCCCAGAAACCTGGATACATATTCTTCTCCGATGTACATGAGTCAGTCTTCAGAATAGACCATATGCTGGCACATAAAACGTACGTTCATAAAATCAAGAGGATAGAACTTTTGCAGACTACCGTTGATGACCACAAAATTAACTCACAAAAATTAATGGCCTTTTTATACACCAATAATAATAGGTAAAAATTGACATTAAGAAAACAACCCCATTAACATTAGTGCCATACTCCCCAGAAACATTGCACAGATTTAATGGGATCTCTCTAAAGATATCTATGACATTCTTCAAGAAGTGGATCAAACACTTTTGAAATTTATTGGAAACAATTAACATTTCGAATAGCTAAAGCAATCCATGGGAAAAGCAATATGGGAGGCATACTTTCCCCAATTTTAAACTGTATTACAAAGCAATAGATATCAAAACAGCATGGTATTGGAATAAAGACAAACCCCCAGATCAGTGGAATAGGCTTGAGTACTCAGAGATGTTTCCCAGACATACAATCATTTAATTTTTGATAAAGGAGCAAGAAATCCTAAATGGAGCAAGAAAAGCATCTTCAATAAGTGATGTTGGCACAACTCATTTGCCTTTTACTAAATAGCTAACTCAGAACCTCAGCTAACACCATGTTCAAGCTAAAATCCAAATGGATTTAAGACCTTGATATCATATCTGAAACCATAAGGTATATAGAACAACACGTAGGTAAAACATCCATGACATTGAGACTAAAGGCATCTTTAAGGGGAAAACAGCACTCTCCAAACAAGTAGAAGCATAGATAAACAGATGGGACTATATTAATATGAGAAGTTCTGCACCTTAAAGGAAATAGTGCCCAGAATAGAAGAGCTACCCATTGAGTTGGAGAAACTATTCACCAATAACCATCAGATAAGGGGCTACTATCCAAAATATACAAGACACTTTACAAAAAGTAACTTTACAAAAAATAATCTAATCTCATCAAAAAATGAGAAGAAATGAACAGACACTTTGATAAAGAAGAAATGCAAATGGCCAAAAAGGCAAATGAAAAAAAATGCTCTGAAGCCCAGCATATCTCTCTTAGTTGTCTTCTCTACTGCATGCTCTGGCCTAAGATTTGATCCTGTGTGTGGCTTCATCCACGGAGGGCAACCCTTCCTTGGAGGTGAGTCGACCTTCGCAGAAAGGGTGGAGCCAGCTGAACAGTGCTGGATTTCTGAAGCCCAGCATATCTCTCTGGACTGTCTTCTCTGCTGCATGCTCGGGCCTAAGATTTGATCCTCGGTGTGGCTTTATCCACAGAGGGTTCCTCTTCCATGGAGGTGAGTCGACGTGTCCAGAAAGAGTGGAGCCAGGGGAGTGTAACCATGCACATCATTTAGCCAATGAATACCACCACAACACGTAGAAAGACCAACAATACAAGTGTGACAATGGGGAAACAACGCAGGCCAGCACCAGGCATAGAGAATAAAGATGGCAACTCTTATGACCCGAAAATGCCCAACCAACTAGACAGTCTTTCAGATATGGTGTTTAGAGAAGAAATATGGAGGATGTTCATGGAACTCAAAGAAAGCATAGATGGAGTTGAACAGAACACTAATAAAAACCAAGAAAATATAAAGACTAAAATCAGAAAACTCCAAACTGAAATAACAGGTCAAATAACAGGTCTGAAAAACTCAGTATACAAATTCAAAAGGGTAACAACAGCTGAGGATAGAATTAGTGAGCTGGAAGATGTGATGCATAAAAACTCCATACAGCAGAAGAGATTGGAAAAAAGCCTTAAAGCAAATGATCAGACAATGGAAAAATTAGTCAAAGAATGTGAACAGATGAAAATAAAAGTCTTTGATAAGCTCAGCAGAAACAACTTAAGAATCATTGGAGTCCCAGAGACCCAGGGAAAAAATCTCTAGAAAGAATCACCAGTCAAGAACATCATTAAAGAGAAACTATCAGAGCTAAAGAATACATGTGATCAAATCCTGTATGCCCAAAGAGTACCTACTAAAAGAGACCTCGGGAAATACACCCCAAGACACATCCTAGTAATAATGACAAATCCCACAGATAGAGACAGAATTCTAAAAGCAGCAAGATCAAAAAGGGAAATTACATTCAAGGGAGCATCCTTGAGATTTACAGCAGACCTGTCACAAGAAACACTCAAGGCCAGAAGGCAGTGGTGGGACATAGTGACAAAACACAATGAAATAAATGCTTTTCCTAGAATTCTGCACCCAGCCAAACTCACTTTCAGGTTTGAAGGCTTCACAGATAAACAACAGCTCAAAAACTTTACAGACTCAAAATCAGCCTTAAAAGAAAATCTGAAAGATCTACTTTAAGACAAGACTGACCAACTGACACACCAAACTTCTACACAAGATGGCACTAAATCCCAAAACAATTATTTCTCTCAATGTCAATGGACTAAATGCACCAGTTAAGAGACACCGAGTGGCTAAATGAATCAAAAAATCTCAACCCAACCTTCTGCTGCCTACAAAAAAAAAAAAAAAAAAGAAAAAAAAAGAAAAGAGATACTGCCAGGAGATACTTCTGAATGCAGAGCCAGGAGTAACCCCTGAGTACCACCAGGGGTGACCCAAAAAAACAAACAAACAAACAAAAAAGAAATAAGAAATGAAATTAATGCTACTGAATTTTAGTAACTACCAATACTAATGTTTACTCTGTGCTCAATATGTTATTAAAATGAATGACATTTCTGGAGCTCAAATGATAGCAAGCATGTAGGGCATTTCCCTTGCACCAGACCCACTTGGGTTTAATCCTTGGATTTCATATGGTCCTCCAAGCCTGCCAGAAGTAATTTCTGTCTTCAGAACCAGGAGTAACCCTTAAGTACTGTCAGGTGTACTCCCCCTCCAAAAAAAAAAAAAGACCAGAATTTTATTTCTTATTGAATCTCTAAAACCTATGCTTGTTATTTCTATTTTCTTTAGACTCTAGGAGGGGTTTAAATGTATTAGGTGAATGAGTCTGACATTGGAATGGAAAAAAATTTTTTTAAAGAGTTGAATCTAGCCATGCTAAAGCTGATGCCTTGGGTTCATTCTAGCATCAGTTCAATATCACTGAAAGATGAAGAGGGAAAACCCAAATTATGTAGCCAGCCAATCATTGCCCAGTATCTTTCCTTCATGTATACTGATTTTCAAGAAAAATGTTCAGGAAATCTAAATTTACTTTAATGAAGTAACTGATAAGGATTCTTTAATTTGAGAGGCTATACTCTTGGCTTTGTAAGTGTTGTTTAGTTTGGGGGATGTAATCAGGGCTTACTCCTGCTTTGCACTCAGAGCTTACTCCTGGAAGTGCTTGAGGGACCATGGGTCATGCTGGGAACCTGTGTGAAAAAAGTTTCTTATCTTCTCTGGGATACTACATTTTTAAAAATAAAGTCCTGGGCCGGAGAGATAGCACAGCGGCTTTTGCCTTGCAAGCACCAATTGAGGACCTAAGGTGGTTGGTTCAAATCCTGGCATCCCTTATGGTCCCCCGTGCATGCCAGGAGCTATTTCAGAGCAGATAGCCAGGAATAACCCCTGAGCACCACCGGGTGTGGCCCAAAACCAATCAAAAATTAATAATAAGGTCCTAATAGAGATAAAGAAAAGTTACATTAACATTAAAGATAATGTTGTTGACTCACTATTAATAAATTGTGGATGTTGCTAAATAATTATGTTATATACTTTATGTTGTAGACTGGTATTTTCCCTTATTGCAATTAATTTTTTAGACTTTGTTTTGTTTTATTTGTATTAATTCCTTTATTTAAACACCGTGATTACAAATATGATTGTAGTTGGGTTTCAGTCATGTATAGAATACCTCCCTTCACCAGTGCAACATTCCCACCACCAATGTCCCAAATCTCCCTCCTCCCCACCCCACCCCCGCCTGTACTCTAGACAAGCTTCTACTTCACTCATTCATTCACATTGTTATGATGGTTATCAATGTAGTTATTTCTCTAACTGTACTCACCACTCTTTGTGGTGAGCTTCATGTCATGAGCTGGACCTTCCAGCCCTCCTCTTTGTCTCTGAAAATTATTGCAAACTTATCTTTTATTTTTTTAAAAACCCATAGATGAGTGATACTATTCTTCATCTATCTCTCTTCCTATGACTTATTTCACTCAGCATAATATATTCTATTTACATCCATGTATAAGAAAATTTCATGACTTAATCACTCCTGACGACTGCATCATATTGCATTGTGTATATGTACCACAGTTTCTTTAGCATTTCTTTAGCATGTGTTGAAGGGCATTTTGGTTGTTTCTGGTGTCTGGCTATTGTAAATAGAACTGCAATGTATATAGGTGTGAGGAAGGAATTTTTGTATTGTATTTTTGTGTTCCTAGGAGTAGTATTGCTGGATTTCCAGTTTTTGTAGGAATCTGCATATTGCTTTCCATAAAGGTTGGACAAGATGGCATTCTCACCACCAATGAATAAGAGTTCCTTTCTCTCCACATCCCCACCAGCACTGCTTGTTCTCATTCTTTGTGAGGTGCACCAATCTTTGTGGCGTGAGATGGAACCTCATATTTGTTTTGATTTGTATCCCCCTGATGATTAGTGATGTGGAACATTTTTTATGTGCCTTTTGGCCATTTGTTTTTCTTTTTTGTCAAAGTGTCTATTCATTTCTTCTTCCCATTTTTGATAAGATTAGATTTTTTTTTTCTTGTAAAGTTCTGTCAGTGCCTTGTGTAATTTGGATATTAGCCTTTTATCTGATGGATATTGGGTGAATAATTTCTCCCACTTAGTGGGTGGTTCTT
Organism: Suncus etruscus; assembly: GCF_024139225.1. Classification (NCBI taxonomy): domain Eukaryota; kingdom Metazoa; phylum Chordata; class Mammalia; order Eulipotyphla; family Soricidae; genus Suncus; species Suncus etruscus. The sequence goes on from NC_064858.1 coordinate 67,356,824, forward strand.
GTATCCTGGGCACTATTTCCTTTGAGGTACAGAAGCTTCCACACCCGGTGACACTCAGGGGTTACTCCTAGCTATGCGCTCAGAAATTGCTTCTGTTGACAATGAAGAAATGGCAACAACTTGATCTAACAGCAGGTTGTCTTATCTCATCACCTAATGATAAGATAAACACATAATACTTTGATCTGTGCAAAACCAAGATCACTAACTACAGAAGACTGACTATGACACCATGACTGGGCAGAACATATCCTGGGACCAATAAGAAAGACCCTAGTCTAGGCTTTGGCCTATGATCTGTACAGCAACCAAGATCTCTAATTCCAGAGGTCTGATTGAGAGAACTGCAACTGAGCAGAATTTCTAGAAACATAATGAAAGACTTTATCCTAGATTTCATCCTAGAATTGGTGCAAAACCAAGATTACCAAATATAGAAGACTGATTAAAACAATGGTGTTATAACAGAACTTCTAGAATCATAAAGAAAGACTCTATCCTAGGCTTCATTCTATGCAAATATCAAAGATCTCTAGTTACAGAGGCCTGATTTTATCATCCATGACTGAGCAGAAAATTTCCTGGCACCATAAAAAGACCTAAGAGATTAAAAAAGAGCACGTATGGAGCCTGTAGTTATTCCTATGAAAATATGCTCCAAGGGCTGAGAGACCCTGTATTTCTTAGGCCAAGGGAATTCCCTTTCAAATCTCCCCAATATTTACTGTGCCTATGCAAAAAAAAAGCACAATAATTTATTTTTTATTTCTTTTATTTCTTTTTATTTCTGGATCTTCATTATTGTTCAGTTGTTGTCTTTATTGTTGTGGTGCTGGATTTTTTTGTTTAATTTTTGTTTGTTTGTTTGTTTTATTTTTTATCTTTTTGATATGCTTTTCTTCCTTTTCCCCTTCTCTTAAATTGGTATTTATAACCTCTAGATGGACTCCTCCAGGTTTTTGTTTGTTTGTTTTCCTTCAAACAGAACCACATAACTTGAATCATCTTGTTCAGCCTCATAAATTGAGGGGGAAAATGGGTGGTACCAAGACCAAACAGTCGTATGAACATTGAGTAGAAATTAAAAAATGATCAGACTTAAACACCAAATCCAAAGCCAAAGACAACAGAATCAATACCCAATCTACCACAAGCTAGACACAGAGATGACCACTTATACTAGCAGTCCGGAGGGCAAAGGAGGGGCATATGGGATGCATACTGGGAACAAGGGTAGAGGGAGTACAATACTGGTGGTGGGAATGCCCCTGATTCAATGTCACTATGTACCTAAAATATTACTGTGAAAGATTTGTAATTCATTTTGGTCACAATAAAAATTATGGAAAAAAAAGAGATTGCTTTTGCTTAGGGGATCATATGGGACCCCAGGGGATCAAACCGTGCTCCATTCTAGGCTAGCATGGGCAAGGCTTACTGCTTGTGTCACCACTCCAGCCCCTGCAATTAATTTATTAAAATTAGTTTTGCTTGTTAGTAAAGGTCTTTCTTGGGAGTAAATACTTGGTATCTTATGGGACAGAGCCATAATACTCTGGGTAAGGCACTTGCTTTAGCAATGGCTAACCTAGATTCAATCCCCAGCATCACATATAGTTCCTCAAGACCACCAGGAGTGATCATTGAACACATAGGAGTAAGTTGTATGCACCACTGGATGTGCTACCAAAACATGAACAAAAAAAGCTATATTTTAGAAAAGAAACGATAAAACCTTTTGAGTTTACTTGTAAAAATTCAAATATGAGTGTACAAAAGTACTGAATAGAGTCTGGCAAGTGATAGGGACTTTATATAAGTGAGTAACTACTATAAAGTTCAGAATATTGGTTTATATAGAGGGGCTTTAGAAGAGCAAAGTAGTCTTGACCCAAATATAAGGGCTACATTTCTGAAATATCACTTCAGTAGGATGAAACAATCTAAGAAAATAAGAGTTTAAGGAAAAGGGGAGTGGTACATGTGAACATATAAGGTCTTTAAAGTGCCTCTTAATAAAAGGCAATTACATGTACTATGGAATATGCAGATTTAATTTAGAGACAAAATCTTCTCAAGACACCTTCTCTAGAACAGCAGAATGATAACACAGTGAACAAGGAACTTGCATTGCTTGCATGTGGACTACCTGGGTTTGATTCCCAGTACTCCATGTGTCTCCCAAGCCCACCACTTAGTGTCCCCTGCCCCCTTCAAACGATGCATTTCTCTCTTTTTAAAATTATTTATTTATTGAAAATAATTCATTTATTTAAGCACAATGGTTACAAACTTATTTATAATTAGGTTTCAGCCATGAAATGTCCACCACCCTTCAACAGTGCAACCTTCTCGTCACCAATGTCTCCCATTTCCCTCCACCCCCGCCCTGTCTGTCTTCGAGATAGGCATTATTGTATATCTCTTTCTATCAATAGAAAAAGATTCATTTCTTTAGAACAGAGTTTCCCAAACTTTTTTGGCTACTGTCCTCTCTTCAGAAAGTCATTCAGTATTCTTCTCCTGCCCCAGAATGAGCCTTCTTTTGGTCAAGAAACAGAAATGTCCTCATCACTTTTTTTTTGAGTCTGTTACATGACCCAGGTGTGTTCCAACATTCCCAGGGATAAAAAGGCATATTGCACTCTTTGGCATAAACAGTGGCTGGCTCTTTTTCTTCTTGGCCTTCAGAAAGAGAGAATTTCAAGGGAACACTGAAGGATTTCTGTAGGCCAAAATGAGTTTAGGAATGTTGACAAGACAACTTAGTCAGCCCAAGACTAGACGAAATCCAAATTCAGAGTTTCCCAAAACTAACATCTGTTTTAATAATTCACTAAATCTAGTCACTAAATTCTAGAAAAGACTAGACTTGTGATGAGAGTTTTATTGTAGCCAAAGGTGAGAAATCAAAACCAGCCAAAGAAAGAGATGCACAGACCTATATCTAGAATCTAAATCTAAAACCCTAGGTACAAAACTTCACTGTTTTTAGGGAGATATTTCCCCCTCCTCAAACACTATTATATAGCCACCCAGTATGAAGGATGTCAACCCAGGAAGTGCACTTGAGCCTCCACCATCGGTTTTGATTAAGACTTTATTACAGATACTCATTGTTTGTTGTTGTTGTTGTTATTGTTAAAATTGACGCTCCCCTTAAAAAAATGAAGATGAGAATATGTGATTTGAAGTTACACTAGTCCACACATGTAACTGGATTTCTTTAGGATTACCAATTCTTATTTCAATCTATCTCACAGCATAAATAATCTAGGAACCCACTTTTTCTTTTAAAAGTAATTACCCCAAAGTTACACTCTTTATATAAGCTCTTAGTTTTGACAGTAATAGATACTGTGCTGTGTATGCAGTCAAGGAAAAATATATGTGAAGCACAATCAAAAAGATATTCACTTAAATTTTCTCTGATCATAAGGAGTAACAGAAAAAAACACTTCTAGATAACTTGCAAAAGGAGGTTTATTTGGTGGGTATGAGGTAATTCACATAATTATAGGTGCCAAAGAACCACATATCAAAATTTCCTTGGTCATTTTAACCATTGGATCCATCTCAAACCCCTCTATCTTAATAGTCAAGATTTTACAGTCTTTATGGAAAGAGAGTAATTTTCCATAGACATATCAAAATACTGCTATTTTTAGAAGTAAAAGTACATGGTAGAGTGAGGGTTGAGTAGGAATTCTGATAGGGGCAGTGCATACAGCAAAAAATAGATGAGGAACATTAGTAGCAGTCTCCAGGAAAAGTAGTTTTTCTCTTTTGATCACTTTTTGAAACAATAATAATAAAAAAGAACACTTACTTTTAGGGACACAGAACACAGATGGAAGACTTCATAGTAGTGGTGGTAGAAAAATTCTACTACAAAAAACTAGTACAAAAAATGTCTACTACAAAATAAACAAAATTCTGAATGATAAAATTACCTAGACTTGAACTATTTTACCTAATATTTCCAATGTACTTTATATCATACACTAGGTTTTTTTGTGGTGACACTTCTAAATTGAAGAAATTTAGAAATTATTAAGTTATTATTAAATTATCAAGTGTCCTTTCATAAAAAAATTTAAGCAATAAAAAAGCATAAAAGCAAAGCAATACTATGATTTAACCTTAGGATACCCATTTTAAACCAAGATTCTTTTCCCATATGGTAAATAAATTGCAAAAATGTCCCAATTTGGGGCTCAGTAGTACATACCTTGTATGTACTACTTGAATACCTTGTATTCATAAGCTCTAAAATGGAGCCCTTGGGCCAGAGTGATAGCACAGTGGTAGGGCATTTGCCTTGCATGCTTCTGACCCAGAACAAATTCGGGTTCGATCCCTGGCATTCCATATGGTCCCCCACCTCTGCCAGGACAGATTTCTGAGTGCAGAGCCAGGAGTAACCCCTGAGCACAAATGGGTGTGTTCCCAAAACTAAACAAAAATACATATTAAAAAATAAAATAAAATTATTCCCCCAACAAGGAAAAAGAAAAAATGGTCATTTCTGTTCTTCTCTGTTATTTAACATGTCCAAGAAGTGGCATATTGCTCCTCTCAATAGATTCTGTTTCCTGCTCTCGTTTAATATCTACTCTTTCAAAGTGACTTGATTTTGACTTTAGAATCTTAGAGTAGGGAAAGAGTTCTAGGTCTAAGTGTAGACCCAGTGGGTTTGTGTATTACTACTGTTCTCTTAGATTCTAGCCACCATGGTGAGTCCTAACAATCTATAAAAGGGAAATGAGATCAACTGGGAGGTACAATAGTCCCAGCAGGGGTAATCACAGAAAGGTCAGACACTAACAGGCCTTCTTGCTGGCTACAGAAGCACACACAGGCCCCTTACCCACTGTACTCTCTCTCCAGTTCCAAGCGAAGATTGCTTAATATTTTAAGAAGCCTATCTATTATTCCTCCTATCTATTATGCCCTTTTATACTAAATTCTAGCATTTGACTAGAATTTTAATTTCATTCAGCAAAATTCTTTCTTTGAAGTTCTATAACATCAACATCTTACATCTATTACTTTTATTTATATTTCCCCCTCTTGCTTGAGTATTGCTTTAATTATGTCAATCTTCCCAAAGTAAACCTCCCTTGTGCAATTACACTAATTAAGCATTCAGGATTTCTCCCTCCTCTAAAATGCCAGAACATGGTAGGTGGCGACCTCTGGTGGTCTTCAGATAATGTAGGCAAAGTCAGATTTATCCACAAAATGCAGTTGTTTCTCTGGTTTTGGGTTGGTTTTGGGTTTTTTGTTTGTTTGTTTGTTTGTTTCTGTTTTGGGGCCAGAGCCATTGACGCTCAGGGGTTACTCCTGGCTGTATGCTTAGAAATCACTCCTGGTTTGGGGGACCATATGAGACGCCAGGGGATTGAACCGTGGTCTGTCCTAGGCTAGCGCTTGCAAGGCAGACAGAAGCCTTACCTCTAGCACCACTGCTCCGGCCCCCAACAGTTGCTTCTTTGGGATGCATAGGGAATAATTAATAGCTTGCACTGAAAAGTAAATAACGGTTTTTAAAAAACAATTTCTGCTGGTTTGAATATAGCTTCAAATTCTACATTCAATCATTTCTTTAGTTTAAGAAATGTGTTTTGAGTTTTTATCTCCACCTCCCATCTGTATTTTATTTACTTTCTCAGAATAAAAGCATAGTTGCAAGAGAAAGTCAAACACATAATTCACATTTCAAAAACAGTGAATGATCAATGTTTATTCAATAGAAAAATACAATATAGCTGTAAAAATTTCAAATACTCTTGAAGTGACACCACTGTGTATAAATAAAAAATTCTTCATAAATACCTTCCTAATCTTTCCAAGATTTTTAATTTACCATGAAAAAATTTTATTTGGTCAGTAGATTACAGGGTTTATGATTTTAATCTTAGTTTGGGTAGTTGATATTTAAGCATGTGGTTGAATTTTAGAGAAACTGAGTAAGGAAGAAACCAAATCCATTAAAACAAAATATTCTGGGCCTGGAGAGATAGCACAGCGGCGTTTACCTTGTAAGCAGCCGATCCAGGACCAAAGGTGGTTGGTTCAAATCCCAGTGTCCCATATGGTCCCCTGTGCCTGCCAGGAGTTATTTCTGAGCAGACAGCCAGGAGTAACCCCTGAGCATTGCCAGGTGTGGCCCAAAAACAAACAAACAAACAAACAAAAAAATTCCCTATCATGCCCTTTAAACTTTTAATACTCAAAAAAGATTGCCCTTCAGTCTTGGCAAAAGGATTACTAAACTAGTTTATCCTTCCAAAGTTCTAGTTTTCAAGCATATGGGGAAAAAGAAGGATGTTTGTTTGAATATGAGGCTTTCAAATCTAAATTTCCAAAATTTAGTGCAGGCTAAGAATAAATTTTCAAATGTGTCTTTAATTTTCAATTGAAAGTTACCCTACTAGTATTAATATTAAGCTTATTATAATACACTAAATTCCAATGGAAAATATTGGCAGTATTAAAAACCACTGAATAGGGTTGAAGCAATAATACAGTGGGTAAGGCCCTTGCCACACATGCATCCAACCCAGATTTGATCCTCAGCACCCCATATGGAGTTCACAGGAAATACCCAATCTTATCTTAGAATTTCTGGTCAGTTTTTGAGTGTATTTTTAAAAAGTAAAATCTAGGTATAAAAATCTAGGTATAAAATCTAGGTATAACACTTGGAAATGGGATAAAAATTGTAAAAAAAAATTCACCAAATAAATGAGTAAAGAATAAACTCTATGGGGCCGGGTAGGTGGCGCTGGAGGTAAGGTGTCTGCCTTGCAAGCGCTAGCCAAGGAAGGACCGTGGTTCGATCCCCCGGCGTCCCATATGGTCCCCCCCAAGCCAGGGGCGATTTCTGAGCACATAGCCAGGAGTAACCCCTGAGCGTCAACCGGGTGTGGCCCCCCCAAAAAAAAAAGAATAAACTCTATTATCCAATAGTGAATATAGACTATAATAATGCTTTCATCCTAAAATACAGGCATTTGCTTTCTAGTTAGATTTTGGAAGGTGTTTGTTTGGGGATCACACGTGGTGGTGCTCATGGTTTACTACTGGCTCTGCATTTTGCTCAGGGGACCATGTGGACTACTGGAAACTGAATTAAGGTTGGCTGTGTGCAAGACAAACACCTTACCCTCTGGACTATGGCTCTTGCCCAGCTTTTGGAAGTTTTGATTTAAATTTTAATAGTTGCTTAGAGAAGAGAATTGACTGGTGCTAATTAAATTAATTGGGCTATGTTTGCAATTTAGGATCTGAAAACCAGCTTTGGTTTCCACAATATTCTCAGTGGTTGACAGTGAAATTAGAACACTAAAATAAACTGAGATGATTTTTCATAACTGCATTAAAATAAAGGCCTATACGCTCTACTTAATATGTTTATGCTGACAATTATCTTTTGTTTACCAAAAGTTATATAAAATAAAACAAAAATAAAATAAAATCCCATTAAGCCCACTCTATCTCAACAAAAGAAAAAATTGAAATGTTCTGGTTTCCACCTCCCTGTCTTTAAAATACCAAACACTGTAGTCAAACTCTGGTCCATTCTCTACTTTCATATGTTTTGCAAAAGAGTTAGCGTACTCTAATATTTTCTGGGCTAAAACTTCTGAACTGAGTTTGCTCATGTTAGACTTGGTATAGTACTTCCAAAATTCCTTATTCACCAGTAAAAATCCTGCCAAAATAACATGTGACTTCTCATAATCCCCAGAACCACTGCATTTGTGAAAAGAATTTTTTTTATTATGGATTTTTAAAAACTCGTGAAACTCACATATCTATCAGAAGGATTTATCTTCAGGTCTGAGAATATGTTTTGCTAATCTTAAATAAATTGTAATCCCTATCGACTCAACTTTAATTCAAAAATATTCTCCAGAGCTACTAAATTTGGCAACCCGCATTCTCTCCCCCATATACTTTCCTTAAGGGAATCACGCATATATTGTCCATAATAGTTTCTCTACTTAGGATGTCTGGAAAAGTAGATATTATTGTCACAGAAGAGCTATTAAAGAGAATTTGAAAACAGATCCATTAAGTTGACTTGCTCAATTGTAAAGAATCTTCAGGTTCAATGGACAATATTAATTGATATTCAAGGACAGACTTCTGTCCACTGCTTCTAGTATAACCTCTAACTACTCATGTTTGAATCTTTACTAATGGGGTTTGGTGTTGTCCTTGGAGAGAAAAATATTATCAACACATGGTGCACCTAAAGAGAATGGCAGATAAATATCAATTGTCTTTAAATGTGGACCTCATTTTCATTCCTTTCTGTGGGTCACTTCCTTTTCTCTCAAAAAGACCCATATATTTTTTTCATTAACTACATCAGCTCTGTGTTTGTTGTGTCTTGTTGGAAAAAAAAAAAAAAAGAAAAGAAAGTTTCCATTATTTCTCTTCTAAACTGAGAAATGCAGCAGCTGTGTTTTGCAAATAGTTAGTCATATCTTTGAATCTCTGGTCATATTTGGAGTGGATTTAAAACTTCTTCCCTGCATTATTCTACTCACAAACTCCAGAGAGGTGAATGTGCGCTTCTATTCCCTCTCTGCTTATCTTTAGGGTTTTACTCACTTTCCCTCCACCTGGCTTTCATTTTCCAACCTTCTAATAGTTCTCCAGAGAAAGAAAAATATCCCAAATGGTTCACAGTTTGCCTGTCTCAGCAGCACGACATAACTTTTGAATTGGTATGAGTATGTGAGTGAGTGTGTGTGTGTGTGTGTGTGTGTGTGTGTTTAAAAGCTATTTGAAATTTTTTTCCTTTCAATGGTTTTCAGGACACAGCCTTCTTTGTGCCCGCCTGCTGCTCTCTGTCTGTGATCATTGGCATGTGACACTAGAATGAAGATGAACTGCAGCTGCCTTACCAGAAAGGGCATGAGACAGCTGTGATGACCTGAATGTAGATAGTTCACTCTGTGAGTTTTACAGTTCTTATTCAGCTTTTGTCTCCTTTGGTCCTACAGGAATAAAAAGCAATTGAGTAAGTCTTGTAGCAAACAAGTAGTATCTGATACTACTTATTGAAGTCAATAAATGTTTATTATTTGTAATATAAATATAACATATAAATGTGTTGAGTAACCTACACATGTAGTTGTTATCTCTCTGCAAGTAATCGTAATCTATTGTTCAACAAGGCAGAGCTTCTGAGTAATCAGTGACTGAAATGCAATGATTAAAATTGTGTTCTGTTTCAGCTGTTTGGAAATGATTTTCCTAGCTATGCTCCTGCAAGGAAAATTATACATGGAGGTGGATTCTTCTGTATAACACAACTAGCTCATGCAAATACAGTAGGATCTGCATGTGGGTGATAGAATCTGGGTTTCTATCGTGTCTCATAATTTATAGGCTATATGGCTGTGGTTGCGACAAATTAACAAAATTCTCGGTGCTTTATTAGGCTTCATATTTCTGTAAGAAGTGGATATTACAATCTACCAAAGAGGTTTGCTGGAGGGGAAAATAGTGATGTTTGATTGGAATTTTTGATCAAGACACCATGCTATGATAGACATAAAATGGAATAGGTTCACTCTGTTCTCAAAAGATATGTAAACCAACACATTAATCTCAAGGGGAAAGGGTAGGCCAAGTTCCTGCCCTGTCAAAGCTATTCCAGCTGTACCCATCACCCACAACCATCACTTTGCCAATGTTCAGCTTCACCAATTAACCACTGATCTCTGAAGAGAAGCCAAATGAATCGAAACACCATTTATGGTGGTATTTGGGCTGACATCACACATCACCAGTACTTTTTTTTTTTTTGCAGTGAGTGTAGACACCATCCTCCTGCATTCTTGTAATTCCAGAAGCCCTGCACACTGAAAACATGCCAACACAAAAGCCACATAGTGGCCATATGACAACTCCAACTTCTTCAATTCTGTCATCTCAATTTAGACATCAACATATGTTCAAAGCCACCCAATGTTCAGAAACAAAACAAGTAACAGAAAGGTCAACTAGCAACAAAGAGTTTAGTAAATTTGATAAAGACTTAATGACCTTATTGCAAAATATGAAAATTTTCAAACTTTCTTGTTGCTGTACTTTAAACAAAAGTCATTACCTACAATTATCTATAAACAAATGTATCATGAGCCACTATGTAATACATGGTCTTCAAACAATTTATTTAAAAATATAATAGAATTCCAAATGCAATCTATAAAAAAAGTCACATTTTTCAAAATTTTCAAAAATTTCAAAAATTTTCAAAAAATTTAAAAAATTTTCAAAATTTTCCCTTACAGGTATAAAAATTAACCAAATTTTAAAAACTATTGTTTTTATTTGATAAATGAGGGTTCATTATTTACAGCCTAGCTAGAGCAAGACAAGAAGAATTAGGAATTTGGAAAGAATCTGTCAGGAAACTTTTTTTGTTTTGTTTTGTTTTTTTAGGCCACACCCGTTTGATGCTCAGGGGTTACTCCTGGCTAAGCGCTCAGAAATCGCCTCTGGCTTGGGGAGAACCATATGGGACGCTGGGGAATCAAACCGTGGTCCCGCGGTCCTTCCTTGGCTAGTGCTTGCAAGGCAGACACCTTACCTCTAGCGCCACCTCACTGGCCCCGCTGTCAGGAAACTTTTAGTATGTTATCTTATCTCTCCCTATGTGAAAGCCTGTGTGATGCAGCCTTTCAGACAAGGGGAAGGAGCTTCACTGAAAGCAGAGAATGATCTCTGGTCTCCATGAAATAATTCTACTTCATGTTACCAAAGTGAAAACAACTGATGATCAGAACATGGAAGTGATTGTACCTGCTTCCTGTAGCTGTTCAAAGTATAGAGGCCTTGGAGACTACAAGTAATCCCTATTATTATGATGTAATCTAAAGTTAGTTAAAGGAAGCCCCTCAAGTTCACTGTAGACTAAGATAAGGTTACAGGGTACAAGTGATCACATGGAATGAAGGAAGAGTGGTGGAGTGAGGGAGAAGAGGAGGCCCAGATCACATCAAGAGGACTACATCTATATTTTGGGGGTGGGGGTTGTCTATAGAGATTCAAAATACATTCTTGTGAGAGGAGACAGCAGCATCTACTAGTTCCCTCCCTTCTGAGGATCTGACATAAAATACCTGTAAAATTGCATGACATGTGGTATTGCATATCTGTGGGCTGACATGCAATACCTATGGGAAAAGTTTTCCTCTGCCCCCTCTCTCCTTCCAGGAATTCACTTGTCATGTCAGCAGCTAACCAAAGGCCAATGGAAATGTGAGGAAGAGAAAGTTTTCACCTGAAGTCAAGCTCAAATTTATTGTAACAATAATGGATTTTAAAATGATAAATGAGTTGTTCATGGGTCTTAGAGTCTGCAGGACTTAGTTGTAAAAGCAATTTATAAAGTCATAGATGGGTCCTTGTTAACAATTAGATAGGAAAAAGAATAACTCTCAAACCTACTGAGTAGGAAGAAAAGGAGAGAAATGACAAATAATAGGCGTTTCATAGACTATGACTTCTAAGATCTCTTAGGTTGAGAATCCTGAATAGAGTATGTCCTGAACATTATTCGTATTACTTTTCCCATTGCTCTTCAAGTATATTTTTATTTGAAAAATAAAATCTTTGCAAGCAAAGTTACACTAAGAAAAAGTTAATGGTCTGGAACCAGTTGACTTTGCAGAGTCATGGAGGATAGCTTTGATTCAGATGTGGAAGGCTAGGATAAAGGACCTGGAGTTCCCTATAGTACATATAAAGCTATAGATTGCAGGAACTAGAGCTGGGTTAGAGAATGATTAACAAGAGCTTCTGGAAGTGCTTGTAAAACTCTGGGGCCCCCTGGCTAACTAAGAGAAGAAACACATCACCACATGTATGAATCACTATATGTATTTGCATTTAGGTCATGACTGTTTTCTCTGATGATGAGAAAAATGTGCCTGAAAAGACATGTAGTGATACACTCATTTTTTGAGCAGTCCAGAAAATTGCCATTTCAAGATTTTTCTGATAATAATGTCAGTCATCTTTCACACTTATCCTGGATATCCTCTTTTCTGGCACATTTTAAGCCTGATGTTCTGGCTTTTCAAGGTTTCTCTGAGATAAATGCCATGATGATAAGAACTAATTCTGTTTAAATATAAGACTAGAAGTATCATCCATTGCTGATAGCTAATAGACTATCAGAATAGAATTTTCTCAATGTTACTTAAACACACATTTCAACTTCCGTCTCCAACAGTTTCAGAGTAAGAATTTTCACTCTATAAATATGTATATTCACAGACATTTAGACATCCTTGCAAACTGAACAACAGTCATCCTAAATAGTACCTTTTTCTTTGAAAGCCCATATTGCTCATCAGTTAGAAAGTTCAGCAGTTCTGAAAAACATGATTCATGACCAATTCCATATTTGGAATTATTTCTTCCTTTGCTTTAATTTTGATTTTAGTTCTATAATTATTTCTCACACAGGCAAAACAAACTAAAAAAAAACTCCTAGTAGAAATAAAGAAACTATTGATAGTAATACTAATAAAATGAGCAAAGTTAGTATTTGTCTATACTTCAAGGGAAAGTACATCACTATTAAAATGTAGACATTATCAGCACTACATATACTTAAGAAACCACACACAAAAAATTGTTTGCTTGTTATCCTGCATGTTCTGTTCTGGTTCCTTTAGTTTGCTTCCCAATGTGTATATTCATCTATTGATGGCACACCTTATACTGTGTTCTACAAGGATATTTTGACATTTGAGGGATAGGGGGAAATTGTGCTTTTTTATTTCTGGTAGTGCTCAAGAGACTATACAAAGTGCTGAGAATCAAATAAGAGTCAACTTTACAAGGTAAGTGCTTTAATCCCTGTACTATCTCTGCTCCTTTTTTTTTTTTTTTACTTCTTCTACTTACTAGGTAAATGAAACCTATATTTTGCTACACAAACATCAAAAATTGGTTCAGTTAGATCTCTCTCTAAAATGTCTTCCTAGTTACTAACTCTCACTTGTGTGTGGTGGGACTGAGGGGTGTTTCTACACCAATAAGCAATATTCTGACAGCAGTTAGGCGTCCTAGAAGTCAACTCAATTTCATATTGTGAAATAGCAAGAAATAGCATCAGATCTAGACCAGGGACTCAGACCCCCCAAAAATGTCCACTTCCTATAGAGGCCAATGGCAAATGCACGTTTATCATAGTGTCAACTGTGCTGCAACTCCTCAATACAATGGAGGTTCTGAGGAACCTTTCTTCTCTGCTTTTCATCAAAGGATATAACACAAAAAAAATCAGCCACGTGGAAAAAAAATAACAGCCACGTGGAAGGGATAATGAAGCAGGGGATCTGAAAAGTTACATAACAACTTTGTTCTCACAGGGGCCGCTCCCCTCAAATCTCCCTGTGTTCTCTCTCCACCCCAGCAAGACCCCTGACTTGTTGAGTTCTTATGAAAATTTGACTACATGGAATTGGTCAAATAATTAAGTACTGACAATTATTCACCCTTCGCCTTCTCCCTGTCTCAGAGTTAAGGGGGTACAAAACTTCCAACACCCAAATACAGGAGTGTTTCCCCAGCAATAAGACTCCCTTTTCAGTTGTTTTCCTAGAGACAACAAGTTAGCATAAACACAGGTATGTTTTCTCCATCAGAACTATTTTTGGGGGCTGTGGGGAGCGCTCAAGCGCTCAGAAATCGCTACTGGCTTGGGGGACCATATGCGAAGCCAGGGGATCTAACTGCGGTTCTACCTAGGCTAGCGCTGGCAAGGCAGATAGGTGCCTTATCGTCCGGTGCCACCGCAGCCCCTCCATCAGTGTGGTGTACCCTAAGACCCACCCATTTCTGGGAGGGGTCTGAACCGGATAGTAGGTGTAACTTTACCTGCAAGCCCCTCCCATTCCTGGGAGGGGTTTGGAAAAAGGTAGATAAGGCTGGGACCAAGGGAATTCGCCCTTTTTGGCTCTTTGCCCTTTTTGCCGTTTCTCTCTTGGCCCGGCTTGGCTTCCTGGCTTTTGGATCTTTGGGCCGCATGGAGCCCAAAGGGAAGATGGCTAACAGGAGATAAGATGCAGGGCTAGCAAAATATAGCTGAATGCTTAAAAGGTTGACATAGGCCACACACCTGTGGTGGTTAGGGCATAAATAAAGATGATTCTTCCTGAAGCCTGCGTGTGAGTGATTTCACCTGGGCCTGGAACTCGCCGGCTGCATGGAGGTTGCAGAGCCATGTGGGCTGGATGGTATCCTCCACCTTCCAGCCCCATCGTTAATTATTTAATGCAACATCTGGCGCTCCGAACTTTGACCTGAATCCTGGACCCAAGAAACCAGCAACAATGGTAACATTTCTGCTTTTCAGTTTAATTTTGGCTCTTGTCGGGTGCACTGAGCCCAAAACCCTGGGCCACGTGCAACCATTTTTAAAAATGGCCGACACCCCATCTGGGGGTTCAAAGGCCATTAAAACAAAAGAGGTGAAAGCTTGCACCACCTCTGGCCAAGGCCCAGAACTAAAACTTTGTTACAAAAACCAAAAACCTCGGCCTCTACAAAAACTTATTAAAAGCTTAAATTGGAAACGGAGGAGAAAAAAGACTGTATTTAAAGTGGACTGATTTTCTGAAAATGACCTTTGGCTTAAATTTGGATTTCGACTTTGGAAATTTCGAACTGAACTTTTAGTTTAAATCACTTGGAACTCTGAACATCCAAAGTGCTCCCAGAGGGGAAAAAAGGCAGCGGTGAAGCCCCTGCGGCAAAAAGCTCCAAGCGGCAAGCTCCAAGCAGCTCGGCTCGGCTGGGATATCGGCTGGAATCGGCTTGGCTGGGCTCAGTTTGGCCCTGAAAAGCGAAAAACCTGGAATCCTCGCTCCAGATCACAAACCGGCAGCGGAGCCTGGAACTACGGAAGAAAGCCACGTGGTAAGATCAGCGTGGGACAAAACATCTGAACTTTAAAAGTTTACAGAAGCCACGTGGTGAGATCAGCGTGGAACAAACCAGCATCTAAAATCTAAAAATTTACAAAAGCCACATGGTGAAATCAACGTGGTGAGATCAGCGTGAAACAAACCAGCATCTAAAATCTAAAAATTTACAAAAGCCACATGGTGAAATCAACGTGGTGAGATCAACGTGGGACAAATTAATCATCTGAACTATGGTTTTAGGTGTAGAAAATTAGTGGGTAGTAATATTTTACTCATAGTTGGTGATGGGATAAGTTTTACTTAGTTAGTAGTTAAAAAATAAAAATAAAAGGGAAGTAATTCAGTTTAGCTCATTTAAACATCTAATTTCTAACCACCTGCATCTTTGTCTTAAGTCATTTTCTTTATAATTTAAATGTGTTTTGTTGTCTTTCAAAGTTAATATTTTCAATTGCAAAATGTTTTACTGTGTATTTTAATGTACTTAGCCTGTTTTTAAAATGTATGTTATGCATGTATGCTGAAGTACTTGTGTATAGAAAAAATATAGGAACAGTAAAGTTCCCCCAATATAGTTTAAAAATATAGGAACATGAAAGTTCCGAAATAGTGCTTGGTAAAAAAGCATTAATAGAATTTTAGGTTACAGGTGTAAAGTATATTTTGCAAATGATATGTTTTTGAAAAGGGCTGGTATATTAATTTTCACTTTATTTCGTTGGCGCATGAAAATATTTAAAAAAGGGGGAAATGTGGTGTACCCTAAGACCCACCCATTTCTGGGAGGGGTCTGAACCGGATAGTAGGTGTAACTTTACCTGCAAGCCCCTCCCATTCCTGGGAGGGGTTTGGAAAAAGGTAGATAAGGCTGGGACCAAGGGAATTCGCCCTTTTTGGCTCTTTGCCCTTTTTGCCGTTTCTCTCTTGGCCCGGCTTGGCTTCCTGGCTTTTGGATCTTTGGGCCGCATGGAGCCCAAAGGGAAGATGGCTAACAGGAGATAAGATGCAGGGCTAGCAAAATATAGCTGAATGCTTAAAAGGTTGACATAGGCCACACACCTGTGGTGGTTAGGGCATAAATAAAGATGATTCTTCCTGAAGCCTGCGTGTGAGTGATTTCACCTGGGCCTGGAACTCGCCGGCTGCATGGAGGTTGCAGAGCCATGTGGGCTGGATGGTATCCTCCACCATCCAGCCTCATCGTTAATTATTTAATGCAACATCAAGCCAGGGGATCTAACTGCGGTTCTACCTAGGCTAGCGCTGGCAAGGCAGATAGGTGCCTTATCGTCCGGTGCCACCGCAGCCCCTCCATCAGAACCATTTTTTTTTCAGAACTGGAAAGATAGCACAGCAGTAGGGTGTT